>NC_056726.1:1919189939-1919389939 GCF_019279795.1 Protopterus annectens
TTTGGAGGCCTCTGTTGGTGTGGTGTGTTTGTAATTAGGGCCTCCGGGAATGTTTTTCTGTGTTTATGTGTTTGGTTTGCAGTTGTGATAGGTCTATGTGGGACTGGGTTTGTGGTGTGTGTGGTTACCTTCTCCTAATGACTAGTTTTGACAGTACTGAGTTGAGGGAGCTCAGCCTCTGGTTTGGATAAATGGTTTCATCTCTCACATATATTTGTATTTATTGGGGGAGTTGAGGGTTGTCTGTGTACTTGGGGCAGGTGTAACATTGCCTCAGGATTCACAGATTCTACTTGTTGTAGCTGGCCTTAGTGGATTGTATGTGTGGACATATTTTATTGCCATACTACTGATCAGTGATTACTTCCCTTTTTATGTTTGCTCTATCATGTAGTAGCTTCCTCATTCTCTTGCATGGTTTGGTAATGGCTGGAGTCCAGCATGCCAGATGCCTGCATGTATGGCATTGTGTCTTGTTGTTATTTGTGATTGCATAATCCAAGCATTCCTGGCTGTGTTCATGGAATGCCTGTATAACAGGTTCTGCCATGTGTCCCATATTTTGCACCTGCACAGGGCCTTTAATGGATTCCACATCAGTTTGGAGGGGTGCAACTTATGCTTTACACATATTTTTCACTGTGGTTTTCTGGCCAGGGACTGTGGTCAGGATGTGTATATCCGGTGTGATTACTCTATGGTCTGGTCTTACCAGTGAGGGATGCACTTCTCATCTTGCCATCCAGTACCCATGTTGCTGATTATCACATCCAGTATGCTTACACCTCTTGTGGGAGTGGTACGTTGTTCCTGGGCATTTTGGTTTATGGATTCTAGGAACTTTTCTCCTACAGTGTTGGTGCTAGTATAATGCTCCCAGTGTATGTCTGGGTATTTTCAGTCAACCAATATAATGTGGTTTGGGGGGCTTGATATATTCATGTATTCCAACATAGGCCAGGTGCAGTTCCTGGTGTTAGGACGGTAGTCTGTAGCAGGCTATATACTGGGAAGCAGTTTTAGCCACTGTTACTTGACCATGGCTAGTCCATGCTGCTTCTTGTTGTAGTACCAACATGGGGCTGTGGTTATCCTTGACAATTATTGCTAGTCACCCTCCTTTTGTAGCTTGTTCCATGTTTTGAGTCTGTACAGCACAGTATGAGGTGTAACCTGGTAGTGTTAAGGTGCTGTTGTGAGCCTTGACCCAGTTTTCTGTTACAGGACAGATATCAACATTCTCCATACTGGGTGCATTTACACTGCATGCATCTTGCTGTTTAGACTTCTGGCATTGGGTAGCATTACATCTAGGTTCTTATCCCTTGTGGTACCTATGGAGGTGGGTTTGTGTTTTGAGCCTTACCTATTCAGGGCATGCTGTGGGTAATGACAGCTTTTGCCAGTATCCATGAGGCCTGGAATGATAGGTGCATGCCACCCCTAGCAGGTGGAGCATCATGTCATGCTCAGCATGTCATCCCAGGCTGGCACACATTGGCTCCCCTTTGACTAACTGCATTACTTCAGCCCATTATTGCAATTGATCATCCCATCGTCATATTGAGGCATCATGCTTGGTGAGGGTAGGATGTTAGTCAGGGTCCTCAAGTGTGCATATAGTACATGGTGTTACATTACTTAACACATGGCATTCATGCCTCAGGTGGTGCTGCAGGGCTGCCTCTGTCTGATGCATATATTACACACCCTGTACATGTTTGAGAGCAGGTTATGTCATTTTAGGCATCCATGTTATTATATGAGTGAGTCAGAGAGGGGTATCATTCCCAGGGTTCCTACTGAGCCAGTGTATGTGCTATGCATTGCCTCTTTGCCAAGGCCAGGGCATACTGGGCATGCCTCCTTCTGCCTACTGGGGCAGGCTCAGGTTGTTCCTCCTCTGAGTCACGCTCTGCCTGTGATGGCCTTGGCAATGGTGGGGGGATGTTTGGCCCGACCCTATGCTGGTCCTGCTGCAGTTGTTTTCACAAGATCATATTATGTAGCATAGCACATACCATGACAATTTGGGTACATGTAGTTGGTGAGTACTGCAAGGCTCCACCAGATGTGTCCAGACACTGGAACCGTGACTTGAGCAGCCCAAACACACGCTCTATTACATTACGTGTTTGTGCGTGTGCCTCATTATGGCATTCCTGTTCAGGTGTGTGTGCGTTTCTGATGGGTGTCATCAGCCATGGCTCCAGTGCATAACCTGCATCCCCCACTAGGTGTCCATGTGGGATGTCCCCATTGGCAAATGTCTGGTACAGCTGCGTCAAATGCCAGATATGGGAATCATGGTAGCTCCCAGGGCAGCCAGCACACCCATTCATTATTATGCCCTGGGCATCACACATGAACTGGCAGTTGATGGAGTGGAAACCCTTGCAGTTAATGTAGGCCCTACCATGCTCACCGGCTGGTGCTTTGATGTGTATGTGCGTGCAGTCTATTGCACCCACTACCTCAGGGTATTCCGCTATTTGCTGGAAGAGACGCATATTGCTGGCCAATACCTCATGGGCATTGGGGAAATATACATGATCACCGACATGTGCTGACATGGCATCCAGGAACTGGTGCAGTACCCTGGAGGCTGATGCCTGTGATATCCCATCATATCACCAGTTGGTCTCTGGAAGGTACCTGTTGCTAGTATTCTTAGGCCAACACATACCTTGGTTTCCACTGGGATGGGTTTCCCTCTGTTGGTTTTGTGTGTGAGGCGTGGCCTGCACAGCTCGTCAATTTGCTGCAGGAGGTCTCTGTCCACTCTATAGTGCTCTACTATCTCCAGCTCATGTAACCCATGGTAGGTGACCCTGGGCCTGTACACTCTTCTCCGTCTCCTCACTGTGGGTTGACTGGCATCATCTGCATTGTCACCACCCTCAGCAAGTCGCCTATGTCTCCTTATGACAGCTATGGCAGCCCCTAGCATTTCTGCTCTTAGTTCAGCTTTTTCAGTTTTCACTTCTAATAGCTTACTCCTGTCTTGCAGTGTCTCTTGAGAGATACATCCTGCACTGCTGTTTGCAGAGTTTTAAGTGCTTGGCTGAGCTACTATTCTGCCTGTGTAATTGCCTGCTTCTAATTTTATTCACCTGCTAGCTCCAGCAGTATTCCCTGCTAGCTTCCTACTAATTCTGTTGCTTCCTTTTTCCTTTCTTTTTCCTCAGAGGGGAGCAACGTGCATACCAGCAAAAACACGCTCACAGTGGCTTACATACGCACACACATGCTTACACGCTTCCGAATCTGCTTATTCGGGTTAAAACACGTGCACACCAGCACAAACAGTGTTACAAGTCTGCCAACAGGCTCCCACATGCTCAGTCTGCCCTACACGCGTGCACACTAGCGCAAACAGTCTTACAAGTCTACCAACATGCTCCCACATGCTCAGTCTGCCCTACACATGTGCACACTGTCCTACCCGTGCCTTATGGCGTGCACACGTGCGCATGCAGGCCCAACAAGAAACTTTGTTGTAAGTAAAAGTGTACACCTTCCATTTCTTGACTTTCCCATGCTTATCTTGTGGCACTCCTCTTTCCATGATCTGTGTCTGACATCTGTCATGTAACACTGACCTCCAATGAACTGCATTTCTTTCTACCATTCCCCCCTGTGATGTCACCTATCTCCTTCTCTATTCTTCCCCCTTATGTATCTCTTACACTAGTCAGAATGTGCTCATTTGCTATGTGACAGTGGAATTCAGTATCCTAACACTCATTTACATCAGATTGCCTACTAATGCTTAGTTACATGTCTTAGACTCAGCTTCCCCCCTTAGCAACCACTAAACGGTGGCCATGTTGTTTTTGGTCTGCTGGTCCCTGCATTGTAAATCCATTTATTGCATAAAACCCGCATTTGTGGGTTTATAACCTTCATTTTTATGTTTTATATAGAGCAGCCCGTTTGCGCGGGGCTGCGCTGCATTTAAACACCGGCGATCGCCGAAAAAAAAAACATATTTATTTCTCATATTTGCATCGGGGTACCTTGCCAATGGCCACATATTTGGCCATTGGCATGCTGCCTGACACATATGCACCCTTTATTTGGAGTTGACATGGCTCCATTGTGATTTTTGCAGAAACGTACTCAGTTGTCAACTGAGTACATTTCTGCAGCTAAAACGGCTCTTACACGGGCTGCTTTCTGTTTCGTGGATCGCTACTCTACCTCATTTGCATGTCTTTCGGCTGCAAGTGAGGTATTTAGCATATCCACACCCAGTCCATGTAAGAGACGTTTTAGCTGGTCTCTTACACGGAGTTTCGGGCTGTTCCTGGATCGCGAGGCTTACATGGAGTCTTACATGTCTCTTTCACTCCGTGCAAGCCTTCTTGAATCCTGCCCAATGTGTAATACAGAGTAGCAGTAACATCCTCGAACCACACACAAATTTAAGTGGTTTCACATATTAAGCTATTAGTTGTGGCCATGGGGTCTATATTAAAATCTTGAAGTCTGACAATATTGAATACAAGATCATCGACACGAGAATACCGAAAGCGCACTACAATGAACATTTAAACGGAAAATCTCTGTATGCGGAGATTTTCATTTACTTCAATGCAGTGTGTTCTCAGATTTGGTATATTTAAGTAGGGGGGTTGTGGGGGGGCAGGGGGGCATGCCCCCCCCGCTTACTCACTATTTAGTTTTTTTTTTTTTTTTTTATTTCGGTGGTTTGAGACTTCGATCACTAAAGTTTGATCTTTAGTGACTCAAAGTTTTAAACCTTCGAGATTATAATATAGACCCATGACCATGGATGAGCATATGAATTTTGACTATCATATTCAAGTGATAATAAAAGGAGTACACCAAAAATTAGGATCCATATATAGTGTAAACCCTTCTTCACAGATAAGACCAAAATTAATGTAGCTATGGCCTACTTACTAGTTACTATTCTATAAGCTGCAGTGATATTTACCAACCTTAAGTCTTGTCAATCAAATAAAAAGGAGCAATTCTACAATGAGATGACAAAATTCACTGCCGTATAGCACTATTAAACTCACTGCTGCTTCAAACTAAAACAGCTAGAACTGCACCCAAAATCTACCAACTACTCCATAATCGGTAAAACATTCATCTTTAATTAACATCCTGTTACGAGGGCCTTACCTGAAAACTATAATGCGTGCTTTGGTGTTATTTTGCCTTGATAACTGTAGTGTTCTCTTTGTTAGACCCTCGGACACTGACCTGCCCTGACTACAGCAAATGATAATATCCATAGCAGAGAATGGATGCACTCTTCTTATTCTGACCATATAATACCCATCGATTGAGAGTTTAATAGGTTGCTAGTCAGCCTCAAGTCAATATGTTTAAAATCATACTTATTGATATCTGCCTGACCATTGTGTACTCTACCTGAGGGATTTTTTGCCATACTGTATTCAGACTTACCATCTCTGTTACACAACTTATACAGTTTAGGTAATTCCATGGTAATATTTTAAGTTGCTTGGCCATTTGTCCTTTGCATATTTACCTCTGGCCCTTTAGAACCATGGCTCAGCACTTATAGAACTTAACCTTCCTTTAGGATATTCCTAAAATACTACCTTTTCAGAAGAGTACATCTACATCTTTTATAATACTTAAGGCATTAAAATGCATTTAGTGATTTATATAATCAGCAAATAGTTTAATATAATTTATTCCTGTTTCTTATGTGCTTAATAACTTGGACATTCTTGGACTTCTTTATGATTTTTTGTATTCAGTATTTTAGAAGATTCACAGTTTGATGGTGCATTGCAAAGTACTTAGGTTTAGTAGCCTAAGGAATATAGACAAAGGGTCCATGGACAAGATAACTCAACTAGATGGTATTTAATCAACCAATGAATCAGCCAAGAAATCAATCAATAAAGAAAAAAAAAGATGGATAAAATATTGTACAAGAATTCATGAGACAGGTTTCTACAAAAAATGTTTACTAATGAAAGAGAAAGGCAAGTATATGCCATTTATTTGAAGAACACTTGTTGTTAACATGACATATTGGACACCATGAATTTCATTCTGACTTTTTGTCAAATCTATCTTACAAGAGGCTTTTATTAAACCAGTATGAACATTATATCTTAGTGCATTTAGGGTGGTATCCATAATCCCATACTGTACAAAAGTGAAGGGCAAATGTGGGAAAAGCTCTAGTTCAATTATATGAGCATCCAGTAAATCTAAACATACGTGAAACTAGTGAAGAACTACCAGTTAAACTGCACAGTGAAGGAACTGAGTAAAACTCTATACAAAACATGTATTTAACTTCTGCCTCTCTTAATAAATATGCAAACTATGTCACTTTTTGTTATCTGATAGTGAGTGAAGCATTGTGCTAATATTTTTAGACTTGACAGTGAGAATGGACATACCAGGGCCTGGGCTAGAAGCTGAAATCAACTTTGGCAGCAACCCTTCTCTGCAGGTATCTTTTAATGTACATAAATTTATTGCTTTTTGTTAGTATGGAAAGTAGACAAATAGGACAGTTGGGGAAAAAGGTGCTTAGCAGAGCAAATGATGTAGGATGACATAAGATGCTTCTATTGCAAGAGGTGGGAGAGGAAGGATTTCTTTTTTGCTGGAGAAATGCCCACATTTTTTCAAAAGTATATATTTCCAAAGACATGTAGCAGGTGGTTTGAACATTCTAAACTGGCTATAGGTGTGAGTTTTGGTGTGAATGTGTGGTGCGGAATAACTACAGCAATTGTGTAAAACATGGCTTTAGATGATTGTCACTGTTGAAGTGACACTCTGACCCCATGTGCAAAAATGGGAAAAAAGAGTTTGTGGATGGTTTTATATCTATCTCTCTCTCTCTCTATATATATATATATATATATATACATATACATAAGATATATATATATATATATATATATATATATATATATATATATATATATATATATATATATATATATCTTGCAGACAGATATGTTCATATATGCGTGTGTGAAAATGAGAAGAAGAAAAGATAGAAGGATAGTGTTGGAAGCAATGAGTGGTACTGGCATGACAACAAGACAGAGACACAGACAATATAGACAGGTTTAGGTGATGTCACAGTAGGCTAGGTTCACAAATGAAAGGTAAGACAGACAAATAGAGGATGGATAAGGAGTGGGTTTAACTCAAAACTGTGGATGCACAGATAATGAGGGTTCATGAGACTGCCATAGCTGTCATCCCAGCCCAGAAACCCTTAGAAGAAATCCTGCCCAGGGAGATCCTCAGCAAGGAGACCTTGAAGTTAAGAAGGCAGTGGCCTTTAGTGGATTGGTGAACAGAACTGACCTGAAAAGTGAATTTTAAGCTAGCTGAAACCCTCTCAACTACAGTCTCCACCACTGCCTGTAGCTTAGGCTGATGGTGCTCAAGACTGGTTCACTGTGAGCTGCTCACAAGGCAGGTATCACCACTCCTATACTGCAAACCAGGCCCATGACACACTGTGGATGAGATCTCTCCCAAGCTGCAGCGGCTGACTTACAGCTGAGGTGCACTACTGTCTTCTGCATCTGTAGAGGGAGACAGAGATAAATAGAAGAATTCATAAGCAGGGGAGGGCAGTATTTGTTAAATTATGTATAGTACTACATATTATAATAATTAATGTTATGAAAAGCAAAATTATTAATATTAATTTTATTGACAATTACATATATATATATATATATAATTAGTATTACATATCATAGTGCAAAGGTGGTGCAGCGGTTAGCGTTGTCGCCTCACAGCAAGAGGTTCTCCGGTTCGATTCTCGGCTGGGGTGCTTTCTGTGCGGATTCTGCATGTCCTGCCTGTGGTCACGTGGGTTTCCTCTGGGTGCTCTGGTTTCCTCCCACATCCCAAAGACACGCAGTAGGTGGATTGGACACTCAATTGGCCCTAGGTGTGAGTGTGTGCATGTGTGTGCCTTCTGTGGAAGGTTGGTCTGGCAACTCGACACTGTAAAACTCCACTGCCAATCATGAGAGGACAGATGATCCACTGTGGCGACCCCTAACCGGGAAAAGTCAGAAGAAGAAGATCATAGTGCAAAAAATAATTATTTTTATTGCTAATATTAATAGTTTATTTGTTTGACACAACAACTAAATATGGGGTCAGGGAGCAGTAGCACCAACCTCCTGTGACAGAGGTAGCAGTTTGAAAAACCTCATCTGTACAAAAATGAGAAGTCGAAAGAGGAATTATTAGGGAATCAGAGTTGCTCTGATAGGTGCAGTTTGTTATGTAAATGTAACTACAGTGTAGGTTATGACCGTAGGCCAGTAGCCTATGCCCAACTGCAAGTATACAGCTGACTACAAAAAATAGTACCTGTCTAATGAACTGCTTTATTTGTAAGTAGTGTTACAAGGATGACAGGTAGGGACTGAAGATTTGTGTCTGTAGGAGAGGAGAAAGTTTTGTGTACCTGAATGTGATAGTAAGTTAGCTAACAGGATAGAATTAAGGGAGTGCAGACAGTAGTGTGTAAAGATACCATGTGTAGGCATTTGGTATAAGGAGGTGACATTGTATAGGAGAAGAATGAGGTGATTTATATAAGGGAAAAATAATGCGAAGTCTTGTATAGGACAAACGTCTGGACAGGTATAAAGTGAAAGAAGTAGAATTCAGAGGCTATAATATAATAAAGGATGTGATAGAAGTATAAGTACTAAGATGTGGATTTGGTAGTAGGAGTGTGTAAGCTTGAAGGGGATGGTAGTATCGTAGTAGCTAGAATATGGAAAACAGAGTTGGGTAATTGAGGTGTGGAGGTGAGATGGTTTGGATGTTAATTTTTAAAAAAAACAGAAGTAAGGTGTGATCCAAATAGTAGTTGCAGAATAATTGCATATTGCGGGTAACAAGGAGGAATAGATAAGTGTCCGATAGCATGTGGATCATGTTATGTGTGATGTAGGGGTACAGGGAGGATGTGTTTTGAAGTGATTGCTTGAAAGTGCATGGGTAGTGGCTAGTTACAAATAAGTGTACTGGGGTGGATGGGAATTGTGGGTAGGGTAGGGGAGTAGAGTGAGCCCTAGTACAGTGAGAGTGAATAGAGCAGGCTGGAGGTGGGGACCAGAAAACACAGAAGCTACAAAAAATATATATCATGCAGCACAGACCTCAGGTCTGTGGTTAAATTGCATTAATCAAGTAACCTTCCTTAGCTTTAACCTTAATTAACTTATCCAGAAAAACAGAAACAGTAATATATGATCAAAATATGGTAAACTTGTATGTTAGGGTAAATGAATGCACTCTAGAAGCTTGTTTGGGGGTTAATCAAGACTGGTCAAGATTGGGTAATAAACATTGAAAGTACACGGTTTTGGGGATGAACCTAACACTACCATCCCTATAAGTCTGCATGCCACTCAACAACTTTTGCTTAGTTTCAACATTAATTATGCATATAATAGCATATTTTACCATGGTAAAGCTGTAAGAGCACACGTAAAATTGTTTTCTGCATTCCAACAGGAGAGGGGAGTTCTTCTGACATGGTGCAGGACTCAAATTGGGGAAAGTACTCTTGAATTGGGAGAAAATTGAGTGAGTTGACTGTAATTAAAAGATTAGAAGGGACAGGAATTAGCAACATACTGCAGAAGAAACTGGTCCCCTACCAGTGGGAAAATAAATGAAAATAGATCACATAAACTACAGTGTTGGGGAATAGAGTAGGTCCTAGTTAGATATAAAGAAACAGTTACACTGTAAAAAATCAGGAGAAAAGCTTAACAGTAAACCAGTAAGCATAGCATCAACAAAACTATTTTATCACAGCCATATATGTTCACAGTTTGTGTCTCATAGTCATGTTACAAATGCACAATTGCAGCCAATAAAGAGTAAATGCACAAGTCTAGTTGCTAAACTACTTGATCAGTATGGAGTAATACATTCAAGTAATATCAAGGTTAGGCTAAAGCATTCAATAAAAGTAAATAGAAGATTGCTGAAATCAGTCACCCAACTTGATCAGGCAGACCTATGTTACATAACTCAATTCAGTTTTAAAACTCCACAGCTGCACACTTGGGAACATAAGTTCAAAACGTACTATATAACAGTGAAATAAAACTTATATGGTAAGCACACTTGAAATAGGATGTCACAGGGTCTACAGAATGCTAATGCAGACAAATTAATATTTTAAAAATGGCACCCGCTTAGATTATTCTATTTGTAGAGTCACTATGGACCTTGGGAAGGGGAGGAGTCACAGTTTAATCCCTGATCCTTAAGGGAAATTTTGATTATCTAATGATAATTCAGTGGACCCACTGACTGGAAAAGCCAGAAGCTACAAAAAAAAAAAAAAAAAACATATCATCCAGCAGGGACCTCAGGTCATGGCTAAATTGCATTAATCAAGTACCCTTCCTTAGCTTTAACCCTAATTAACTTATCTAGAATGAAGGAAACAGTAAAATATGATTGAAATAAGGTAAACATGTTAAGTTAGTGTAAATAAATGTACCCTAGAAGCTTGTTTAGAAAATTAGTCAAGACTGGGTAATAAACTAAGAAAGTACATGGGAGAAGGGTGGCTAACACTAATGTCCCTCTAAGTGTGCACTCCACTCAACAAATAATAAGTTTCAACATTACAAATGCATGTAACAGCATATTTCACTGAGGAAGAACATACTCTACTGTTTGAGTACACTTTAAAACTGTTTTCTGTGTTCCAGCAGGAGAGGGGAGTTCTCACATGGTGCAGCTCTCAGATGGGGGAAAGCACTCATGAATGGGGAGAAGGTTGAGTTAGGTGATTTGCTGTATGAGGGCACTTTTAAAATTGTTTTCTGTGTTCCAGCAAGAGAAGGTATTTCTTCTCACGTGGCACAGAACTCAGATGGTGGAAAGCATTCTTGAATGGGGAGAAAATTGAGTGAGATAAGTAGCAAGCACACTTGAAATAGGATGCGACATAGTCAGCAGAATGTTAACTCAGGCAAGATAAAGGAAAAAATGTGGTCAAAAGTGAGCTTGCATTCTTTGTAAGAGCCTATATCTCTAATAGAGGCTAATTTGAGGAGGTGGGTATGCCAGAGATGTGATAAGAGGAGGGAGCAAGGATTTACTGAAAGTAAATATGCTGCACTTCTTGACATATACGATGAGTCCATAGGTAACATACCATGTGTTTGTCTGATCCACTCCCTGATGGAGAATATAGGCATTATTTGAGAAAATGATAACTGCAGTTAATATGCAATCATCTGCAAGCTTGTTAATCCAGACACTCTGGAGGAATTTCACATTTGACAAGTAGGGTCAAATAAGAGGAAAGCCATGGCATTGATATCTCTATGGCTAGATGAGATAACTCCTTAAATAACATGCATTTTGTCAGTAAACTAGCTTATTGCACAGCTAACAATGTAACTTTAAAACTGGAAAATTTGTCTATATTACATTGGGGGGGGGTGCATTGTCACATGACTTGGTAATATCAATGTACTCAGTGTTTACAGTCTGCTTGTCAGCTTAGGTTTTTCTGACCTGGTTAAAGAAGTCTTTGACACTGAGTAGACATGGTCTGCCATTAAATAGGTTACTGCTCATCAGCTCAGCAATAATGCATTATATGGCTTTACAGATAATGCTTACAGAATTCAGACCTACCACTGCCAGCTTTAATTTTGTGACCGCACATATGGAAAAGTATAATACAAGCAATTCTCTAAGTTTCAGGTGCATAGACTGTGGAATTAATATGTTTAAAGAAATGGAGAAGGCACTGTGCTATGTGGCGCCTCATAGATTGGCCCCCTTTATACATTATTAATGATCCTACAGTAGCTTTGTCTTTCTTTATAAACACTCTCTCCTTGTTCAGGATACACTTCTTCTTTGTGAATGCCACAGACTTAGGGGACAGGTCTGTCCTTTACTGTCAAGGAATATTAAGAAACTCATGAGACAAACTGAAACTGCATGGCGTTCATGGAAACAAAACCAGAATGACAGAAACCTGCTTTGAAAGTATGTTATCTAAGAAAACAAACTAAAATAGGCAAGCATTCTACCAAGTCCCTCTTCTTGTACTATAACCTGATATTAGCTATGGGTCATCAACTTATGCTACTGTCCGGTCACATCTATAACAACTTTCACACCCTTAGCATGAATAGCAGTAACGACATCATAACTCAGCAGAAGATTATAAATCATTCCCTTTCTGCTCCATCCATTAAACCACAAACTCACACTGTCCATCTAATAATTTCCACACTTCACTAAATAATCCTCTTTAAACTCATCTCTGCCCATTTTCTGAACTTGCACTACTTTTTATTTTAGAGAAACTTAAGTAAAAGAAACAAAGAACCTTAAACATTCCTGTTCTACACATTCAAAGTTTTACAGTATTTCTCAAATTAAATCTGCTAATAATATAATGAAATCACCTTGGTTCATCTACAGATTTCCCCTTACTACTGGTATACAGCCTTCAGCCTTAAACATTCCATTGTTATCTCACTTCGCAAAGTACCTTCTTACAAAACCCATAAAGACTGGCAGACTATATTCACTCTATGTCCTCTGACTAAATTCTTGAATAATTTCACAAACAACTTCTAAAGCAAAAAACAGCTATGATTTACTATCAGGCAAACAGCATGGATTCATAAATGCTTTCATCACTAATACTGCTTGTGTCTCTGCCACTAACAGCAAAGAAGGCCATATTACTGTTGTTATTTTTGTAGACATGATGACTAATACTTTCAAAACAGTTGATCACAGCATTTTGCAAGCTTGCTAACACTAATTTTGCTGAAATTAAATTAAGTGTTTCAAGATTTAGCTGGAGAATAATTAAAAATGAAAAAATTCCAAAGTAACTGGTAGTAGTATAAAGCTGTTAAGTTTTTTTTTTTTTTTTTTCCAAGTAATAATTAACAGTCTTAAGAAATTACTGTTTCTGCAAATGAGATGAGAAGTGCTAAGTAAAAGCCTCTGAAATCAAGGCATAGCTGTTGTGTCATATGTATAGTGTTCTATATACTGGATTTAAGTATAACAAGAGGTCACTTATTAGCCTGTACTACTCAAGCTTTGTTGGTCACTTTAGGATATAAGCCAGGTTGTAATGCTGAACAGCAGGATTCTGAGTGCTGCTATGCTCAGGACAGAACATTTTGCTTCCAGAGTTAATAAGGTTAACAACCAAATGACAAGACTAATGGCATACCCTTCACCTTCACAATTAACTAACAGAAGATACACATTCCCATTTTATCAAAGAATATTTTTTGAAAACTCATGATCAAGGAGGTTTTTGACTAAACCCAGTCAGGCAAACCTAGTAAATAAAAGCAACATAAAATAAAATAAAATATGCTCACCTTTTTATGACTTTTCTGCCTTCTTCTTTATCCATTTAACTGACCTAGGTGCAGGTATGGACACTAAAGGTGACTGGGAAGTGTGGGATAAGTAGATATCAGCAGTTCAAAGACTGTGGTTCATGTCTGGTGCATGAAATCACTTATTTATTGAAAACGTATTTATCTTATTCTTTTCCACACGAACATTCATTATTTCTGCAGCTAAGAAAACCCTCAGCAGCATCATGCAGTTTAAAAGCAAAGACCTCTCAAAACAGACTGCATGAAGCCAAAGCTGACAATCAATTCTACCTCATCTCCAAGCAGAACATGAAAAGGGATGAGAGAAATTGCAGGGCAATGCCAAGTAATGGAGTATGTCTTCCCAACAGTTGACTGGACTTCAAGGGTTATTCATTTATAACTCAGAAATCATTTGACATGTGGTGGCTGAGCGCTTGCTGTCCAGTTTGTTGCTGTTTAGAAATAAAATGATAGATATTATACTGTAACACAGCATGTGCCTCCATAGTTTCAAATCAGTGAATATTTGAAGTGTGAGCTCTACAGGTAATCTGCTTTGCCCTGCTGTGCACAACCAGTGTTTGTAAAACAAACATGAGCACCCCATTGGTTTCAGATGCCTTGATGTGTTTCATAGTGCTCTGAAGTTAATTTTTCCTTTAGCTGATCATATCAAATTCAAAGCAATGGTTTCCTCCTTTTTATTAGTTCTTTTTATTTTATACTATTTGGAATCAATACACCTTCTAAGCAAGACAAGACTTGGCACCTTTTTTTTTCATTTCTCTGAATTCCTGTATTTGTCATGTAGTGCCCCAATACCACAAAAGTTACTAATCAGATACATTTTGATTCACTGAATATTAATAACTGATTCCTTGAAAGGGAAATTTCGGTATTACAATATTGCCTTAAGGTCAAGACATTTTTTCTTCATCAAAAGTAATAAATAGTAAATGTTTTACTGATCAGAAAGGAACACCTGTCATGCAAGACAATATTGCTATGTGAAAAGGAAAATATATCTAGAATGCCATCATTTTCAGTACTTCGTTATGCATCGTTCATTTATTCCAATACGGATACATTTTATATTTACATTTTGCATTTTGGAAATGTATAGAATGGAAATGTTATTTTATACTTCTGACCTTAACAAAATTCCCACTTGTTTTTAGCTTCCATCATCTGGTTCCTATTAAATCATGTAGTGATGACAGCTGTTATGCTGAATGTATGAAAACAACACTAGGTATTTTATCATCCTAATAATTATAAACAAAAAGCAAGAAATAGCACTATAAAGTCTGTCTGTTAGTCATAATATCATATGTGAGTAAATAAATGATACAGCATAATACAGCAATTCAGAAAGTCAGTACATTACTGCCAACTATAAACAACGACAGTATATTCTCTGTGATACTGCATAAAAACTGTTCAACAAAAAATGCTAAAACTAATAACAATGCTATGCTGTATGCCTTCTGCAAGGCTCATAATATCATGTCTTTTGCACATTTCTGATTTTGCTACTTAGTGTGTTTTCCAACCTGTGCTGTATTTCAAACATGATATTTGAAAGATATGTGGGTCTCATTACTTTCCCAGACTGGCATCAGTAATGAACCAGACATGCCTCATCCATGCATCAGACAGGAATCATTAATGTGTCAGGAGGTGCCTAGAGTGAGACAGTGCTCAGAGTCAGAGCAGGGCTGAAATTATCCAGCCTATGCTGTGTACCACCATTGGAGAATATGGATTCAACTAGGTGCACAGGACAACATAGCATGGTAAAGTCACGTATGGGTACTCACAGGTAACAATTGCACAGTGACGATAGGCTGGCTCATTTGAATGTTACTAGATTATGCAGAGATGGGCACACATGTTCTCCACACGGGGCCTCCCACTGCATAGCACTGTCCACTGAGATAGCAGTGGATCTGGGGATTATGCCTCACAGAGACCCCATGGGTGTTATACTGCATTTGTGTTGGAACATGTGTGCATGGGTGGCAAGAAGGGCTGAGATATGATGGCAGGAGTAATGTATGAGGATATCCCCCCACAGTATATGAGGTGTAAGGATACTATGTAGTTAAGTGCTGGTGTCTTTTGCATGGCAGAACATCGAGGAATCATAAGACTACTCTCACTTAAGATATCACATTGTGTAATATAGGCTAGGGCAGACTGAATGTGGAGTGGTGATTTAGGATAGCAGGGAGTATAACATAGCCTAGGATAGACTGAATGGGAGTGGTAATTTAGGACAGCATGGAGTATCAGACAGACTGCATGACAGTGGTGGTTTAGGATAGCATGGGGTATAATACAGTCTATGGCAGACTGAATGGGAAGGGGTGATTTAAGATAGCAAAGGGTGTAACACAGCCTAGGACAGACTGAATGGTGAGTGGTGGATTAGGAAAGGATGGTGTATAACACAGCTTAGGATAGATTGAATGGGAAGTGGTGGTTTAGAAAAGCATGTGGTGTAATACAACCTAGGACAAACTGAATGGGGAGTGATGACTTTCTTCTGACAATGGGTGCCATACTTGGGTAGAAAACACACAACTGTTCCTCCCAGCCATATCTGATACAGATCCAAGTAAAGGCTGTTGGCATAAAGAAACTGAACACTGCTCTTGTTCTTATCACATTACTTTTACAGGAGACCATCAACAGTAAGAGCTTCACATTTCTGTGACATTACTAAGGCATGGCTTAATACAGAAATATAAACCACAATGTACTACTACCTGTGTGCTCTCACATATGAAACTGATGCTTTTCTGTTTCCAGAAACTGATTCAAACTATTTACATATGTCGGCTGTGGTATCATTTAAAATGTCAGGACCTGCTAACTCGAGGTCTTTCCCCTTGCAAAAAGGATGTTAAAGAAGAATGATGTTCAATATTCTCTCTTCTTCTGGATTTTCAGTCTTGTTTTTTTGGTATGTCAGCATTGCATTACGAGTACCAACATTTCAATAAGGAGACATCTGCTGGTCATTTTCTTTTGGTTAATGTCCTGTCATTGAAAATGGCAGCTTGACCATTGATGTTGCTTGTAAGTATTAGTTTATACCTTCACTCTACTGGTATTACAAGCCATGCAATTAGAATACCCAGAATTATGAAAAATAATAAAGGACAACAGAGAATGTTGATTATCACTACTCTCCTTTAAAATTAGTCTTTGCAGGGATACAGCTCCCCTGCACTCCTCCATATTGGGGCTGTATGCCCACATCCACTACTTATATACTTACACAAAGACTAAAATAACTCAGAGAAAAGGGAATTCTCTGAGACTCAGAAATGTTGAATTTTGTGTAAGTCCCCATTCTCAGACATCCACTCTCACATTTTTTGGATTCATAATAATGCTTCTCAGAATTTAAAATAGTTACTGTTTGCATCATATACATGTTAATGAATCTAGATTCTGCTTTTATGTATAAATCTCTATGTTTCACAAAATGGTACCAGTGAGATAATGCAATAATGTAGTCTGCGGCACATTGTTAGCCTTCTGTGCATGCTCACAAGTACATTCATTTTTCAGTAGTAAAGTACTGATGAATAGCATGCTAATCAACATCTACATAATTAAAAATGCTTTAATGTATCTGCTAACTTAGTAAATGCCCTTTTTTGGACTACTTCTATCCTCACATCTGTACACAGTGACAACAGCAATGCAACATATATGATAATTTCTTGTCTGTTATGAAATGGTATTTTTAACTGTCAAGTAATATTTTTTTTATCATTAAAGATACTTGGATTTTTAGACTTTCATCAAGGCCATTCCTTCCAGTCATATCTGATACCAACAAAAGCTAAACTAGGTAAAAATATTGAGGCATACTGAATATTAAAATGGATTTTGTATGCTCTGATATCTGATACAGCATAAAAAATGATCCCCTTACTAAGCCAGAGGAAAGCCATCATTGACGTTTCTAGATTTTCGTACAACATAGACTTTGACACTATTCATTTTTTAAATGTCACCCTATCTAAAGATTTGGTTAATGGTATTTCATTCAATATTTACAGAAAGCCCACTTACAATAACTTTTTATTTTTTTATGAGTCACTACCCTTTTCACCAGCAAGGGTGTAGTGTAGAATCAAACGGTCAGTTTGTCTACATTAGAATCTGATAATAAAGTTTTTGTCAAAGAAATTGAAAGACTTAAAAATATGCTTTTGGAGAGGGTTTTTCCTAGTGAGCTTTTGAATGGAATGTCTAGGGAAATGACCAAGGGGAGGAAAAGCATACATAAACCAGTTTTGGAAGGGGGCACTAATACTTCAGAGTACAACTATTTTTTTTTTTTTTTTTTTTTTTAATTTTATTTAACATTTGTTAACCGGGAAAGTCCGACTTGGAACAAAGCCAATTTTCAGCGGAGGCCCGGGGAGAAAGGTTCCACATGCATGTCTTTTTCTAAATATTTTTTAAAGAGGTTACTGCTACGTTCTTTTAATTATGGACAGGAGCAGGTGGAGCTGATTACAAAATTGCTTTGCTAACAATGGCCATCTAACTATGGTCAATAAGGGTACTCATGTTTTTACTCAGCTAGGCTTGAAAAGGCCCTAGGGACATTTGCCTAGTAACCTTCTATGAACCTGTGAACCTAAAAAAGTGGGATAATTTTTATTGGTACAATGCCAGTTGTGATCAGGTTAGTTTAACATTTAAATGGGTGACAGCACATTGTTTATTAGGTTCTGATGAGGTCTGAGGAAATGGGCAAAAGAGCTTAACCTGTAAGCTGTTTAAATTTTTTTTGTATAAGTGTACTACATTTGTCAGATGTAATTGTCAGAATATATTCTGTACACATCAGTGGGTATTTTTTATAAAATAGTTTTTCATCTTACCACCTTCCAGCATTTGATGTGTTTATTAGTGGTTCTTTGTTTTTGCAATCTCATGGCCTGTGATGTCTTTACAGGATTAGGTTTTGCCTGAATACATTGAAAAGGGTAGTGACTTGATGACTGTAGCTGGGAACCTGACTTTGATATTTCAACAGTTGATTTCATGGGTTGGCTCAATGAAAACACAATCTTCATTGTCAACACCCATGACTGTGGCTTCTATTGCAATATCAGAAGTGTATCCAACAACAAGAAGGTATGGTTGTGTAAATAGAACTTATCATAACAGTAGATGCTTGAATGATCACTGCTGCAGTAGCCTTAGCTATATGGGTTATATTCTGTTAAGGATGTAACAACTGGCCAGATTTCAAAGCTTTTAGCTCATTCCATGTTCCTAAACTGTCAATCAGCTTGAGCTGAGCCAATTAAATAATGTTTTGGTGCAAAACCCTTTAGAGCTTTCCTATCTGCAGAGTAGGAGGCTGAGCACACAAAGGAGAATGTTAGAGTACTGATATGTGTGATGTAAGGATGGAAATATGCTTATAGCAAGTAAGAACCTAGAAGGGTCTCATAATTTAAAGTCTAAGGACTGTATAAACATGCTCGGAAAGAACTAATAATAAGAATAAGCATTACAGCTTGTGGTCTCTCAAATAACTAAGCAACAGCAAAAAAAAAAAAAACACACACACAATAGTTATGTAATGTATGATTTTAGTAAATCTAGGCATACAATATACAATTGTCATATAAGATGAAGCAGCCTGCTGAATTTAGATATTAAAGACAGGATTTAATAACATGGGCTTGTGTATAATAACACTACTGTCTTAACTTGTCATAAATGGCATACACTACATTGAACATCAAGGGGAAGCATGATGATTTTCTCATATAAGTAAAGTGCAAAACAAGTTATGTAATTGCTTTAACTTGAATTGTAGTTTTTGTAACCCATCTTGACCATATACAATACTTAAGCGGTTACCAAGATAACTAATGTTTTATACATGACATCAAACTGACAAAGCTGTTCAAGAGAAACAATAGAAGCCTGAACATGAAATGTCACAGAATGTAACAATCATATTCTGAAAAAATAGTATTAAACTGACAATAGACAGTCAGTTTAATAACATGGGCTTGTGTATAATAACACTACTGTTTTAACTTGTCATAAATGGCATACACTGTATTGAACATCAGTGGGAAGCATGATGATTTTCTCATATAAGTAAAGTGCAAAACAAGTTATATAATTGCTTTAACTTATATTGTGGTTTTGTAACCCATCTTGACCACACATAATAGTTAAGCTGTTATCAAGGTAACTAATGTTTTATATATGACATCAAACTGATAAAGTTGTTCAAGGGAAACGTTAGAAGCCTAAACTAGGAATGTCACAGAATGTAACAATCACATTCTGAACAAATAGTATTAAATTGACAATAATCACTCAGTTTAACCTTTGATGATTATACAAAATAGAATGCTGCCATTTAAATATAAAAACTTTCAGTATATGCCATATAATGGCAATTTATGAATATGGAAAGGGAACTTGTAATCATTAATCACAATAAGTTAATTTGTTGTTTTTAACCTATAATTTCACTCATTTGACAGATATTAAAATTCTTATTTGTAGGAAATGGGGGGAAAGGGATGCATTGATAATTAAAAAGCAGTAACTTTCATCAATGTTCACATAAAACAAACTTGATGCTTTAAGTAGGTTAGCAACAAAGTGATAACTTAAATGTTGGCAAACAATGAACTATAACTTCTGATATATCCATTAAAATACATTGTATTATAAACATTAGGTATATTACCATATATTTATATTAAGTAATACATTCTCAAAGACTTCAATAAAGGTGAATATGTTAAATAACTGTGTGGTATAATCTTTTACTGAGGTTTTATATATTATACATCCTACTTTATATGGGTGAATTGCTTGTCATCTATCTTTCATGTAAATATTAATTGCTTATACAATAGGTAGACATTTATATTGTATTAGAATTCTGTTTAATCTACAATAGTACTATATCTATTTAAAATAATACAAATATTGCTTATTCCTATTAAAAATATTCTCCATATGAAAATTCAATTTATGGAGCTCAGATGTTTTGGATTGTCAAGGTATGCATGATAATCTGATGGACTTAGGTTTATCCATCAGATTAGGAATGATTTTAATTCCATGGCTAGTGCGGGTCTTAGTTTTCTTAACATTTATTCATTTAAATTTGTTATTTCTCAAAAACATTTTTAGTATGCCTGATCAAAACATTACTTTATTGGTAAACACTCAAAGTATAAAACTGATAATTTCCTTTAAAAGCTCAAACATATACTTTATAGTTATCAGTGGAAAATGTTTAATAATCACAATAAAAAAAAATAGTCTAAATAACCTAAGATGAATTTAACTTTATTATCTTTAAATACCAATGGCTTAAACAATCCTAGCAAGAGATCAAATCTACTGAAATATTTAAAACTGAACAAAGCACAAATAGTCTTCCTTCAAGAAACTCATTTCAAAACAAATGAGAATTACAAATGGAATCCTAAGGAATATATGATATTGGCGCAATCTACTTATAAGACAAAGACAAAAGGGGTAACAATTTTATGGAAAACAACTGTGATTAATCCAGAAATCATTTATAAGTATGAAGATAAAGAAGGCCTTATGGTATTAGTAATAGTTAAATAAAATAACAGAATATGGACCCTAGAGAATCTATACTGGTTCCCAGGCATTGGAACAGGAACTGTTAAAAAACACTTGGATTTCATTTCCAATAATTATAAAGGCAACTTAATATTAGTAGGAGATTTTAACTGTATATTTGATATTTCTGAAACTGCAAATAAAAGACAGCTGCATACATCTGCTGTATCAAAAGCTTTAAACAAGTGCATAGAATCATTTCATCTCATAGATACTTTCAAATTTAAAGAAGATAAATCTTTGTTTTCTCATCAAGATCACAGATTTGGTACCCAAACTAGAATAGATAAAATATTTGCTGCCCATTACTTATACTCTAAAATCATTAATTTCTCAATCACTCCCTGCCCTTTTTCAGACCACAATTCATTGATGCTAAAACTTCAAAATGGGTACAAACCATTAATATTTAAATCCAGAATTCCGGCAGATATAACTAAAAGTAAAGAGTTCAAACCCTGGTTATTATCTGAGTTACAGTTCTTCTTAGATATTAATTACACCACAGAGATAAATAAAATAATGATATGGGATTCATTAAAAGCTTACATATATGGTAAAACCCTAACTTGGTATAAAAAAATCAGAGAATGGGATTTTGAATTATTAGATCTACTATCCAAACTTTTGTCAGTAAAAGTTGAAAAAAATCAAAATCATTTGGAGGTGAAAAAGAAAGTAGAAGTATTAAACAATAAATACAATGAAATTCTAACACATAAAACTAGTTTATCTTTAGATAAACTAAAAATGAATACCTTGGCCACTTCTCCAAAATATCTATATAATTTATCCACAAGAATCAAAATGCAATCAAAATCAAATAACATTATAAGTATCTTCCATAAAATGAAAGGGAAAAATGTCTCAGATATAGGCAACATTCTTGATGCCTATAGAATTCACTATATGGAACATTTCCAAAAAGAAAATATACATATCAATCAATTAAATCTAGATGTAAAATGTTCTAATATAAAAAATACCAGAAAAATTAAAAATAGATCTGTAAGCACCCATATCCTACAAAGAAATTACAGATACAATATAAGAGGCCAAAAATAATAAAGCTCCAGGTATAGATGGCATAATTATGGAAATATATAAACTTTTCCCTTCAAAGATACTATCCCTCTTCCACAAAACTTTATTAGAAATTCAGTCACAAGCTTTAATACCACCCTTTTGGAGATATTCCTTAATCACACCAATACTATAGGAAAACAAATCCCCAAACCTCTGTACCTCATATAGACCTATATCATTATTAAATAATGACTATAAGATATTTATGACAATATTAACTAACATAATGAAAATACTACTATCCAAAACAATTAATAATGATCAAACTAGATTTATATATAGACAGACACAACAATATTACAAGGATAATTTCTCTTGTAGATTATGTTAATAAAGAAAATAAAGAAACACTCATAATTGGCTTAGATATAAAGTCTTTAATTACCCAAATAGGGATATTTATTCAAAATCCTAATGCTATTTGAATTTCCTGCATCCTTTGTTCATCTCCTAAAGAATATATATACAAATAATTTAGCGTATGTCAAGTTAGGTCCTTTTACCTCTGAATCTATACATATAACAAAAGGCACTTAACAAGGATGTCCCATGTTACTGATTCTATTTTCTCTGGCTATTGAAATATTGGCAGATTCAATTCATAACAATATAAAAATCAAAGGAATAGATGTTTTTGAACAATACAATTCTAAACTAATGCTATTTGCTAATGACATATTACTAACATTATGTAATACAAAAGAGACATTAAAAGAATTAGATATATTAATTGGCAAATTTTTCATGACTTCAGGACTACATTTCAATAAATCAAAATCAATATTTTTATTTTTAAATAAAAAAGAACTGCAGGCTAAGGGAGGAATCACATCATATGGAAACAAGATTCTACCTTAAAATATTTAGGACTTGAGTTATGCAAGGATAATAATGAATTAGTCTAAAAAAAACTACAATAATATCATCAACACAATTAAAATCTCTGTGGAAAAGTGGAAGAAAATAATATTAACATTTGAAGATAGACTACAGTTAATAAAAATTGTTTTACTACCCAAGATCCTTTATATAGCTTTGGCAATCCAACTGCTACCAGAAAGGAATATACTTAAAGAAATAAACTCATGCCAAATAAAATTGTTATGGTTTCCCAAAAGAAACATAATAGCTTTAATACATCGTATCAGACCACGGAAACAGGGAGGATTAAACTTTCCTGATATAGAAATATATATAAAAGCATCAATATCTAAAACAATCTCAGAATGGATAAGTCCATATTACTCTGCAAATTAGAAAGTATTACTAACTGTGATATCAATAAATGAATTTGATTTACAAAAAAAAAAAAAAAAAAAAATCAAATAACAGATAAAACAATTTGTCATGGCACATATTATGTATTAGCATGCAATATAACATAACTAAGCCCACTAAAACTTGTATGATTATTACATTGACTCACTTAGGAAAATTACTAATGCAAATATAGATTTAAAAATTTGGTTTGATCTTTTAACACCATTTATAGTCACAAAGAACTTTCCACATAAAAATATATAGAGAAATTATTAGCTCCTGGAAACAGAAAGGATTTGTTTGTTCGCTCCAATGTATCAATGAGCTAAACGTTTTAGATATGCAAGTAATAAAAACAACATACAAAATTCCACAACAGTACTGGCTAACTTTACAGAGTATTCTGTCATATTCGCAAGACTTAAGTAGAATAATTAACAATTCTTCATTTAAAGATATACGAAATACATATAAAAAATCATATATAATGACTTTGACATGGGAAACAGTATTTCAAAGTTTTACAAAATATTGATAAACTATAAAACAACACCCACAATCTCATATTGGAAATATATAACAAAATGACACTCAATACAGTCAACTGAAGATATTAAAACAAATATCTTATTATCGATAAAATATGCATCCTTTACACAATACTGGAAAGTTTTTAATTGGAAATGCTTGCACAGAGCATTCTTAACCCCAGACAGAATCAGTAAAATTATTTCTTTCATAAAAGGAGAATGTTGGAGATATGAGCAAGTGCACAATGAAGATTGGAACCACATTTTCTTTGTGTTAAAATTAAACCATTTTGGAATTGTATTAATAACTTTCTACAAGCTTCATTTAATGAATCATTTTATTTAACTAGAGCTCTTGTATTATTAAATGTGAACGATGGTCCTCGTTTGAATAGGTCAAACATGTATCTAGTATGGACTATAATAACAAGAAGATGAAATGCAAACACAATACCAACTTTGGAAGACTTCTACAGCCTACTGAAGACCACAGATCAGACGGTCTGATAATGGATTGGACATACTTATAAAGTAACTGGTAAAGTAACATTAAGATCTGTTATAGTGTCAGGCTAATGTAAATAGTGTACATAGTTATTTAAGATGCTATATATAAATACTATGGAATTCATTCAAACATATTTGAAAAATAAAAACAAATTAAGAAAAAAAAGGAGAATGTTAGGAACAACAAAAACAATGTCTGCATGCTGGCATAAAAAAAAACCACACCAAAAAACAATGGGATGGAGGGAGGGGATAGATACTGCAACAGTGATAATTCATACATCTACTCTTATGGTATCAACTTACAAAACTGTATTATGTTCTCATATTTATCAATGCTGCAGTAGTCTTAGCAATATGGGTAGATTACCATAGCTAACTACATTTGAGAAGATAAAGCAATAAACCACTTACAAAGAAAATGTGGTAAGGCAAAGATAAAAAAACAAGAAATAAAAAATACTATGTCTTCAAATAAAACACTTTCAAAAATCACTACATCACCCAGTGAGTAAACTATCACTTTATTCCAAATAGTTTTGTGCTTTCATTTGAAAACAAACTTTACCAGAACTGAAATAAATGAGTTATTAACTCCCTTTATATGCAATTCCAAACAATAACAAATTGTACTCAATAAAATAAAACCAATTAAAGTGACATAAGCACAATTTAAAGGACACTGTATAAAAGAATAGAATATGAAAAAACTTTTTACATGACAATGAAGAAATGTATGCCAGTATAAGGAACAGTATGTACAGGTGATTAATGTAGGGAGTATAATTAATAAATTAAAATTTTATAATTTTATAATTTTATACTTTTGCTGACATTAATATTAAACTGGAACAGAAGAAAGATATATACCACTGCCTAGGAATAGCCATTAAAAAAGCACAAAGTAAAACGATAAATGGGATACTCCTCCATGGCAGTAGTGCTCAGGAGCTGAAAATAAATATTTAATGTTGAAAACCTGTTAAAAAGAAAAGAAAAGAAATGATGTCCCTTAATTTCTGCAAATGATAAGCACTTTTGATAAATCTTCATCAGATTGCTGACAAACTGGGACTAAAGATAGCTTTTAATACTTAAAGTTTAAAGCAGTCTTTTCTTCTTTTTTGAAAATGAACCAATCATAAGTGTTTAAAACAAACACACCTTCTTATTAGCAAATTATCATTTCACTGACTTACATCTCTGAGAGTGGCAAGATTTTATTACTTCCAATCACAGTAGTCTGAAGTAGACACTCCTTCTTTTCAGCCAATAATTGGCAAGAAGACTTTCTTCCAATCACAGTGGTCTAAAAAATGGGCAATCCTTCTTTTCAGCCAATAGTTGGCATTCTGTCTTTCAGCATTGGTCTGGAAGGAATTACCACATTTAGACCAGGGAACTGGTCCGCTCTTAAATTAAATACCCATTTGATCTCACTTTTTTCTGTTCGGTTATTGATATCTCCTTGTTTTATTCCCGCATAAATCCGTTCTATTACTTTGAACAGAAAAGAATGTGTGGAGAAATCATTAACATGTGTAACAAGGGAATTATGCAAATCATTTCCACGGATGTCTCTCAAATGTCTCAAAATACAGTTTTTAAAGACTTGATTGGTTTTTACCAACATAGTATGCCGAACATGATGGACAGGTCACCAGATATAGAATATTTGGGGTGCTAAATGTCGCTTTCAAATTAAAAGTATATTCCCTTCTTGAGTTTGGTTGAAGAAAGGAATTGCTGCTGTCAAGCTAAGCAGTTCCCACATTGAAATGTTCCTTTGGGTCCCAAAATTTTGGGTTTTGAAAAACCATCCTATCCGTCTAAAACGAATTCACATTCTTGTCATTCTTGTACCTAACTTCTGTTGTGGATGATAATGTTGGTGGTTTGACTGTGCCTAGAATGAAGTATTGTGTCTTTGTTGTTCTTTCTGACTTAGCCTGCCCAATCACTGTAGTGGGGCTATTTTTAAGGGTCCTGTATACCAATATTATTCCTATCAATATTATATTCATTGTCTGAGCCAGTAACATGTCTAGGTGACATACCATGATGTTGCCCCAGATGAAAGCGCTTATCTTAATAAATATTTTTGAGTGTCTGATACAGCAACTGCTCAGTTCATTTTATTTTTTCTGTGTTTTTGTGATTTTCATAGTGTTACAAACTATCACAATCAGGTTTAGAAAAGAAAGATCCAGAACTAATCTCCAAGCATTTTCTTTTTACCACTAAGAACATCCTTTATTAAAACCCCTTCCCCAACTGGTAAGGCAGAACTAATTACTTGGGAGTGTATTAGACGAAGAACAGGTTGAAACAAAAGAGTGTGTTTTGCAGTATTAGGAAGAATGACCCCCTAGAAAGAAGAAGTCCATCACACTGCCATGTGTAACCTTGATTAATGACTTTTAGAATGCATTTGCCTGAAACAATCTGTTGCCTAATAGAACAAAAATGGAGATCCAGACTTTCTGGAATAGAAAAGGGACCAGGGTGAGAGGGTATCACAAGTTCTTTTGAACAGTAATTCAGACTTGTTGGACTTTCCTTGCTTTTCTGGTTTAAGACTTCCTTGTGGAACCCCTTTGCTATTTCTTCTTAAACATCTGTTTCCCAACTTTGAAACTGACAGAAAGAAACAAGTGCTCCATATAAAAGAATGCTACAGTATTAAGACAGTCCATTAAACAACAACATTCCTAGCTTTAAAATGACTTTCCTGAAGAGGAAAGTACTAAAATAGTATCAAAATGTACTGCTTCTAAAGCCATTTGGAAGTACAACAGTAATATAAGTATACAAAGCTGATATAAGTATATATATTTTTTGCTCAGTTTCAGTGATATTTAAGAATCCTGTGCTGCTCTTAGGTTGTAGTTTCTATGTATATTCTGCAATAGCTGTGTTTTGTGAACATTTCTCAGGGTTAAGTTCCTAAGTTTCTTTAACTGTCTTTACTTCTGTTCTGATTCAGTCTCCATTTTTTTCTCCCACCTGCCCACCCAATTCTTGATGTGTTCTTAAAACTTTTCTACATTACATTCGCTGAAACCCCTTTCAGCACATGGCATTTTGCTGAATGATAACCAGTGAAATGTAACTCTTACGAACGACCATTCCTAGTGGAAAAAAATGCTTGGCCATCATCAGGAATTTGCCCTTTTCTGCACTGTAGTATGATCTATGAGCTGGTATATTTAGTTAGGGTGTTCTGGGTAGCACAGCCCCCCACATTGGGGAGTGGGTGTGGCGGTGAAGCCCTCCATTTAAAGGGTTTTTATTTTTTTCTAGTTTTAGGTTGTCCAAGCATTTTTTTCCCCTAGGAAAAACAATTCATTGGAATTGCTGTTCGAGGGAGTTAGATTTTGCTGTTTATCGTTTGGCGGACAGTTTGCTGAAAGGGGTTTTCATGGATATAATATAGACCCCTTAAAACTTGGTGCCTTTTGAGTTGCCACCTCTACTGTGAATTTGATATTGGACACTACTCCCAGTCCCATCCCATCAGCTCATTGTATTGTGTACAGTGATATAATTTGGGAAGGCCCACCCCCTTGGTTTCTTAACCCCAAATTATCTTCCGTTTCATCCCATCCTACTTAACTTAAAAAAAACTTTATTCAGCTGCTTCTGCTGTTTTTGTGTCTCTTCCTACTTTATTGCTTTATTTTGCTTTTACTGCTTGTTCTTAAAGTGTTCAATTGCATTTATTCTGCTGCATTTCTTGCAGCTTGTTAGTAGCCTGGTTAAATTGTAATTGTTACTTTAAGTGTCTTAGTTTTGGTTAAAGGACCTGGGCTTCAACCCAGTTATTTTACATTAAGAAGGTTTGTTTAATGCACTCTTGTGGGAGGAAAGCGTAGCCTTTGGCCTTCTGAGCTGGGGAGCTGGGAATTGCTGGGTGATGGCCTATTGTGCTTGTTGTTCTAAGTTTCTTTGTTCTGTTTTAAACACTTAGGTTCCAAACCTGTTATTTTACATTAGGAAGATTTGTGGTCTAGGCTCTTGTGGTGTGAGAGTATAGCCTACACCATTCTAAGCTGAGAATTGCTGTTTGAAGGCTCATTTTTGTGTATTATTCTGTAAGAGTCTTAGTTCTGTTTTTTGTACTTGGACTCCAAACCAGTTATGTTTCATTGGGAGGGTTGTGGTCTAGGCTATTGTAGCAGGAGAGTATGGCCTACACCCTTCTATGTTGAGAATTGCTGGTGAAGGCTTATTGTGGCTATTATATTAAGTGTCTTTCTTCTGGTGTAAGCAATTGGGTTCCAAACCAGTTACTTTACATTAGGAGGATTTGTGATCTAAACTCTTGTGACAAGAGAGGGTAGCCTACCCCCTTCTGGCTAGAAATGTCTGGTTGAAAGCCTATTGTGTCTATTCTTCTCAAGTGTCTTAGTTCTGGCTTAAGCACTTGTGCTCCAAAAGCAGTTGTTTTACATTAGGAAGGTACATTAGGAGGATTTGTGGTCTAGGCTCTTGTGGCGGGAGAGTATAGCCTACACTCTTCTAAGCTGGGAATTGCTGGTTGAGGGCTCATTTTGTCTAATAATCTGTAAGAGTCTTATGTCTGCTTTTTGCACTTGGGCTCCAAATCAGTTACTTTTCATTGGGAGGATTGTGACCTAGACTCCTCTCCCAGGAGAATGTAGCCTACACCCTTTTATGCCAGGCATTGCTGGTAAATTAATACATTATTTAAACTGCTTTCTGCTATTGTGACTGTGCTTTTACACACTTTGAATTTCTAGTACTTCTGCATTTTATAGCATAGGCTAGAGTCAGACTCACTGACTCTAGACTGTTTGATATGACTTGAGCACTAAAACCAGCTCTTTAATGAGATACTGAAATACCTGAGGCAGTCATTGTTTCAACTAACTATCAGTGCCTCTTTTGCTGTAATATTGCACTTTTAATATTTTTGCATTAAACTGTCTGTTTGAATTGTCCGAACTATTTTTGTCACATGTTATCGTATACTGTATAGTTCAGCTCTAGTACTGCCAAGTTTTGCCATTTCTGGGGCTGTTGTTCAATGTCTGGGCATCAACTTCAAGCTACCTTGCCCTTCTGCACCCTTGTGTGAGGAGAGTGCAGTCTGGGTCCCATTGAATCAAGGATGACTGGACTAGAACTCAGAGAGTGTTCTTATTAGCTAGTTTGTGATAAAAGGGTATTTTATTGTTTTATTTAAGCCCCACATTTGTATTTGTTTGCTTGTAATGCTCCATCGTGCATTGCTGCTTAATAGTGATTACTGTTGGTTGCTATAGAAACAAACATTTTGTTTGTTAAATTTTCCCTTAGCACTTTGCTTGTGGTTCTCCAAAGGTTTCTCACAGCTCTGCTCTACTGTCAGGTGGAACACTAAACCTAGCCTCAGAGGTACCAACACACCTCTGACCAACAAACCAGTCCTGAGTGTGACCACTTTCCTTAATCATAGAAATTTACCTATCACTATGGATGGACAATTTCCCACAGTTTCTCCAGCCAGCTTAGCTGACATGGGCATCCTGAGGCAGTGTAGCAACTGCTGCATGTTCACTGACAACCCTCTACTCCTAGTATACCCAAAAAATAATGTGTAAGAGATGAAATTATATTAAGAACCTTGAGTCCATCCCTCATACTCCAGTAAGTAACAATGAGCAGGTTTCCAGCATGCACACCTCACTTCTTACTCCTGCCATACCAACATCACACATACCTACATATGTGGAGGTCCTCACCAAAAACATACCTAAACACCAAAGACCTCCCAAACACAAACACAAGCACACTGCACATAATACTTCCTCTGCAGAACACATTACACATAATACTTCATTCACCAGTGTCTCACCAGTCTAACCCTTAAGGCAAAACAGAAATTCAAACATATTAGTCAAAGATGACTCCACCGTTAGACACACCGATGTCCTTTTCACCAGTCTGGTTAAGAAAAAAGGTCATGCTCAGCTGTCTGTCAGGTGCCAGGATATGCCATATCACACATGCACTCAAGTCTCTCAACAGGTACTGTGTTGACTCCATCATTGTCCATGTTGGTGTGAATGAATTAAGATGTCAACTCACTGGACTATATGATGAGAGCCATGACTGAGCTCTCAGACTATGTGTCTCAGGCTGGTATGTCCCTAGCCTTAAGCAGCATTTTACCTTTACCTAGGACGATGCCTCAATACAAACAGAAAATGGTTGACTTCAATAATTGGCTTAGCTTCTGGTGTCATTCTAAAGGGATCCACTATCTGTCAGCCTGGGATGACATGATCAAGAGACCTCGATGCTCTGCCACAGATGGTCTTCATCTGTCAACCCTGGGATTTTCGCTACTGGCTAAGGCTCTTGCCACCCTAATAGTGCCTTTTTAGGCAGTGTCTCAGGGACAAAATTCCCAGCATAAAAACTCCATCTATGAACAACCTCAAGGTTATGCTGCTAAACATTAAGACTCTCAACAGGAAACTGCACTCACTGGAAGCTGTCTTCACCTTTGAAGATGCAGACATTTGTGCATTCAAGGAGACCTGGTTCAAGGCTGTGGAGAGCACCTTAGCCAAACTAGGTTACACCTCTTTCCACACATTCAGACTTTAAACTGAAGGCATGAAAACTAAAAGTGGCAGTGTACGAATATTCATTAAAGATAAATACACCTCCATATTGGTTAAACAGTATGATTCCCTGAAGATACTTCAGGTGCAATTAACTGTTGTTAGGACACCTATTCAAGTCATTGCCAGCTACAGGACCCCCTGCATGAATCATGACACCCACTCTGCCTATTTGGATCTACTTGAGTCTCTCAAGATTCATCCACACACCATGGTTTTGGGCAATTTTAACTACCCATCCATTGACATGCTCAAACTCACTTGCCCAATGGTTCCACAATTTTGTTAACTTCAGTGCCCTGGACCAGCTGGTTAACACCCCCACAAGGGGTGCCAACACCCTGGATTGGGTCTTTACCAATATGATGGACCAGTGTAGCACCCCCACTGTGAGAATTGACCACAAATTGGTTTCATTAAATGTAACTAGCACACCTAACCCCCTCATAGCAGCAAATAAACTAAAAAACTTCTCCAAATCAGACTATAGTCTCTTATGAGATGGTAGAAATAGCTTCACTGCACCTCCTTCCTCAGATGGAACCAGCAACTATGCAGAGCTCTACACCAATGCTTTATAAAAACACCTGTGTAACTGCATTGCCTCAACTATACCTGATAGGACCAAAACAAGCTCCTCAAGGAAGAGCAATTCTGCCTGGTGGACACCTGCCATTAACAGGCTTTACAATAACAGGAAGAAATTGCTGTCTAATAGTAAGATGGATTGAGCCCTTCTACCATGGAAATTATCCCTCCTCAGCTTAAACAAGCAAATAAGACTTTATGTGAAGTCTCCCAAAGCAAACTATGAGTACAAATTAGCTTCCTGAACAAAGGACAACCACAAGACATTCTATAGTTACATCCGTGACCTAAAAGGAAAGGCCCAGATTTGTGCTGAACTGGTAGTTAATGATACCACATATACTGAGCCTGTAGACATTGCTAACCTGTTGGCCATCAGGTTCTGTGAAAACTTCTCTCCCCTGTCCCCGCCACACGTACTTTATGACATTCCTTCCACCTGTCCCTACCTTGTATTCCTAAAGAGTAGGTCATAAATGCCCCAGGTAAGGCCAAAAACACAGCATCTATGGGACCTGATAACATCTCAGGCTGCATCCTACATGGGCTCCAACATGAATTAGTAACACAATTGGGTACTCTGTTTAATCACAGTCTAAGTATTGGCTTAGTACCAGCTGAATAGAAAACAGCCACCTTTATTCCCTTGCACAAAGACAGTGCTTCCATTTACCCTGGGAACTATAGACCTAGTAGCCTGACTAGCCTTATCTGCAAGGCCATGGAGCAAAATATCATGGACCTTATCAACAAAGATATTGGTAATCTCCAAACACTTGACCCTACTCAGTTTGAATTTGTCAAAGGGAGATTGTGCCTGTTAAACCTGGTGGACTTCTTTGAGACAGTCAGCAAGGCCCTGGAAAAGGGGAAATCTGTGCATACAGCCTACCTATACTTAGCCAAGGCATTTGACACTAACCCCCACTCAGGCATCATCGATAAACTCACCCAACTTGGCATCAGTCCTTATATCAGTAGATAGGTCACTAACTGGCTCAATGAAAGAACTCATATAGTCAAAATAGGGGAATCCATCTCCAACAGCAGAGATGTAACCAGTGGTTTTCCATAGGGATCAGTCCTGGGACCTCTACTGTTTGGAATCTATTTCTCTGAAGTACAAGCAAAAACTAAAGGTCTGTACCTGACAACTTTGCTGTTGACTGCAAACTGGGAGCAGTCGTAGAATCTCCAAATGATGTCAACATCCTACAAGAGAGTCTTACACAAATAAATGGTTGCTGCCGAAGTCATGGCCTTAAACACAATGCAAAAAATTTATCATCATTCCTTTTGGTAAAAGCAATGTCCCTGCTAACTATCACATCAATAGCAATACCTTATGTACACACTCAGTGGTGAGAGATCAGGGCATACAGGTTCACAGTGTCCCTACCTTTGACCACTATGTCTCCACAGTGGTAAAGAGGGCATGCTATATTGCTTGTTGCATAAGTAAGAGCATTGCCTCCAAATAAAGAAGTTAGAATCTCCCTGTACTCTTCCCTCATCAGGCCAATAATTGAGTACAACACCCCTTTTGGTATGTACCTTTCTAAGCAGCTGCAGCAAATGGAGAAACCACAAAAGTTTCTCACAAGGAAAATTCAAAGTATTCAGCATCTGAACAATGTGGATCATCTGAAACCACTGTCATTTTATTCTGTTTCATACAGACTACTCAGAGATGATCACTGCCTTGCATACAAGGCAATCTCTGACCCGGTGTTATTAGAAATGCTGCATATCCGCAAGTCAAATGGTACATGGGTTCCTCAATCTAAAGACCTTAAAATGGTATGTGGCATTAATAAAACCAATTGGAGGGACAGATTTGTCTCCCAGAGGTTACCACACCTTTGGAACAGACTCCCTTTCCATGTTAAACAAAGCACTTCATTGGCCCTCTTCAAACACAACCTGGACGATTGGATGGGTGACAGTAAATTCACTCCAGTGGTTCTACCTGTGTCCTTCTTGTACAGGGGCAATAGGTGCTGATCATGTTAAGCGTAAGAACATGGCTAGGCTCGTAAGGGCCCTAGGGCCATTAACCTAATAACTTCCTATGATCCTATGAAAATTTAAGAAAATTTTATTTTTTTTGTTTCCTAAAGAGAACTTGTCGACTCAGTAAAAAAAATCACAAGTTGACCATTGATCCTTGAAAGGATCATAGGAGTTTGCTCTTTGGTGTTTGTAAAGGTCAGGAAGGCTTTGGACTCAGACATGTCTTTTAGTCAGCTCAACTCAGCCTGCTTGATACTTGTCTGGGGTCTACAAATGCTTTTTAGGATGGTGGGAGGAGGCTAACATTCAACAGGATAAACTGCTGAATCATACAGCCTCAGTGAACTTAACAACTCATAAACCCCAACAGCTGCAAATAGCCATTTTCTACAAACCTTCCATGCTAATAACCATTCAGTATCATATTACTATGTACCTCATAACTATGTGCATTTGATCTATTTATTACATAAAAGCAGTATATTAAAGGAACTCTAAAAACTATATAAAACATAACATAATAGACTATATAACATTATTTAAAGCTATAAATATTAGCCCCCTATCTCTACAACTATCCACCCTAAATTATAATAATCTAAAAGGAATACATAAAGATTTTAAGTACTGCATTTACACATGCATAAAAATAAACACATTAACATTTTAATCAAGAAATACAGTCAGTTGTCTCTGAGTTTTTAACTATTTTTTTCGTCGTGTCCATCCATTTATAGTAGCATGTCTCTTCAAGGTAGACAAACCCCAGTCTACTTCTTCAGTTTTATCCAAAAGTTTACTCTTCTGTGTATATTCCAGCGCATCATTTAATGTGTTAAAAAATTTTTTGCCTGTCAGGTACAAAGATTTTTATTTTAGCCGGAAAAATTAGTTGAGCTTTGATGTTCACTTTCTTTAAACTTTTTATGAGAGGAATATGCACCTTTCTTTTTGTAATAGCAGATCAAAAGTAGTCATTATCAAATCTTATTGTGTTCTTTTTATTTTAATTGGAGAGTTTCCCCAATAAGTTTTCAGGACTAAGTCTTTATCTTTACTGGAAATCAATTTGACAATTACTGACATTAGAAATGGTGGATTTTTCTTTAAAGAAGAGATAGAAATGGATCTTTGCACTCTCTCAATACCAAAAGAGAAGGCTTAGGTAAGTTTAGAGTCTTTTTCAGTCAGTTATTTATAAGATGAACAATGCTGTCACCTTCTTCTTTTTTCTGGAATGCCATAAATCCTAAAATTGTTTCATCTGATATTCTCCAAGTCTTCTATTTTCTCTTAAATTAAAATATTTTATTTGAGAACTAATTCCATATGATTTTCATTTTCACCCATTCTTCTGTCAAGAACATTAATTAATTCTTCTATCCGTGAAATCTGTATAGACTGCTGTTTAATAACTTCATTCAGTAAATCAATTTGTCTTTCACATTCATCTTTTATATTGTCAGTTGTATTCTCTAATTTATCTATTTTCAAGAAGAGGAGTTCATTGCATTCTTTTCTTACAGCTACTTATGATTATTCTTAGAAAAAGACTTCAAAATAAAGATTTGTCAGTGGAAGCACTGAAGATCTTACCTTTCACAACATCATGTTTCCTAATGACAATTTCAGGAACAGCAGCTTAAAAATCAAGAATTAAAAGCAGAATAACCACGTTAAATCAAATGGAAGCCAATTTTTTTTCTGCAATTTGTGTCATTCTTGAATTATTTCCTCTAGTGAAGATAGTTACTATAAGTTTGTTAAGTCTTCATTCTACTTCTGAATATTATATTACTACTAGGTTATAGTAGTACTTAATATCCCTTTAAATTAGTGTGGGTTTTAATTGACTGATGATGTCATTTAATTGTGATTTGAATGGTATTTAAACAGTGTGGTACGCGCCAGTTTATTTGTTCTGATGAAGTCCTTGAATGCATTTGTACAAAAACGTTAAACTGTACAGTGACTAAAAGTTCATTTTTGCAATTTCCATGCAAGTATATTTTGTTTTACAGTAGTTTCTTAGCTCGGGCCCTATATCAGAACTACATTTGTGGTTATTTAGTTTGGTTTTAGGGTTCTGGATCCGTAACGTGCTTGGTTGAGTACCAAGACATACAAATGAGCACTTAACACTGTAAAATTATCATGAAAGCTCAAAAGCAAGGAGGAAAATACCTGCAGCCCAAGTAGAAGCAGTAAGATGAACAGACAAGTTGAAGGGGTAACTTTCAGATTACCTCATTCAGCTTAGATAATGAGTCTGACTACATCATGCTACCACAAAAGAATGTTGTGTTACTCTTCGCTGCATAATGGTAAGAAGATTGGTTTGTTCAGTAGGTACCACTGATAAGTATTAATAAGTGTCTCCTCTCTCAATGGGTATAACTTAATAGATATTTTTGAGACTTTACAGAAATTATTGCCAGGATGAAGGTCTTTCAGCTCAATAATAATTCATACTGATGTAAATGATTTCCTTTTACATGTCATGTGCAAAATAGTTAAAGATATGCATAACTTGTGCATAACATAAAGTGAAATGTGAGCTTTTTTGCAATATTATCATCTCTTCTTTTTAATTTCTAATCAACAATTATCAAAATCACTTTTATTCAATAATTGTCTGGAAACTTCTGTAATATAGAGGATTTTGATTTACTAACGGCTTGGAAAAAATGTCTTAAATAGGAGGAACTGTTTGACAGCTATAGGTTCTACCCAAGCTATCAGTGAAGTAAGCTTCACAAGTTCTTAGGTTCAAAGGTACATACTAAGATATTGATACAGGAAGATCTTTGGAAGCCTAGCCTTGCTTTCTCACTGAGTTTCTAACCTTAGTACTTTAGTACCAAGGACCCTATATTTTATGGAAGTCTTATATAACCACCGGTGAGATAATCCTTCAGCATTGCATATGAACCCTTTTGTATAGTAAATATAAATAAAACATTCTCACATTCACCCCTGGTCTGAAACCTATGTGTCTGATAGATAATGGCAGCAAAGAAATCATGCCGTAGCATATATTCCTTAAAAGAAACCCTTAAAACAACCTTTAAGGTAAAATATTGGGATACATTTAGGTTTCCTGGCTAGGCTTATAAAGGTCATTAGTATATATATATATATATATATATATATATATATATATATATATATATATATATATATCTATGAACCTATGAACATTGTAATGCATTAACTTGCAATTAAGAAGAGGAGCAGTGCTTGGCACAAAAACAAGGCTATAATGATTTACTGCACAGATGCTAACAGCATATGTAATAAACATGAGGAATTAACAGTATTATGTGAATAGTTTATACAGTCTGTAGTGGTAATAACTGAATCATAGCAGAGTGAAAGCATATCCTTACCAGGCTATAAAACATGAATCTTTGGAGGACATGGTGTTATAACTCGTGACCTAATTCATCTTCCCTCTACACTCACATTCACTTTACAATCAGTAAATCCCTACATAGAAACTATTCTCCGGACTTTCTTATTGTACTAGGACACTTTAATTTTTCCCCACATATACTGGAAAAATGGCATCAGGTCAACACAGGCACTTAGTCAAAGGAAATGCAAAACAGAATGCATTTAAGGAATACAATAGCCTTGAATTAATAAGTACTTAAGACTCAAAGGAAAGGAAGAGATAAAAACAAATAAGGTTATGAGAGTTTTGTGGGTCATTTAAGAACTTCGCCTCAGAACATCACAATGTTTTAATAAAATTATTTGTTGCATATGCCCGGCCTGTATCTGAGTATAATTCATTATTCTGACTATACAGTAAAGGTAACATGATTATGCTCAACAGTAAGCAGTAAAAGTAACCACAGAAAACTACGTACATTAACTTGTTTCCTAACAATGTTATATTCATACATTCATACATGTGAATGTGTTGTTATATGTTCATTGGGCTTGATTTAATTAGTTATATGCAGTTTCCGCACAAACTGCTCTTAGCCTTTACAACTTATCATGATGAGAAATTTAGAGTATTAATAAATATCTAACTGCAACAAAAAGATTACATCTCTTGGAGTTGTGGGGAAATATTCAGAATCAATAAGTGCAGAGGTACTTTAAGATTACACTTTATATCACAAACTTTGGTTTGCTCATGCAGAAAACTACCAATGTGTAGAAGAAAACGTGAAATAATAGTGGTCTTCATGAACTTTTTAGATTCATGGATGAGACATCTATTCATTAAACTGAGAGCCTGACTTCCAGTTGTTCTGCTGGGCCCTTACCAGGTATGCTTAATGATGAATTATCGAATTTTAAGATAAAGTGATTGGTTAGCTATTCCAAAGCAGACTGACTGATTAATCAACTGACTGATGTACTTATTTCATTTCAGCATTCAGCTCTCATGAGTATCTTGAACTATTTTATCCATCTGAGCTAATGAAAAAAAAAAAGCATGGTACAATATGTCTTTGTCTGTCAATAAAAGTGGATTTGTCCAAACTGCTATAGGTACAAGTTGGCTGCCTTCATTACTCAGAAATCTGTTAATTAAGTAAGTAAACAAATACATAAGTAAATGTATATGCAGTGTGTGTGCAATAAACCTATTGCTACTTTAGAGAGCAAGGATAATTTCATAAAATTATTTCATACCTGACTTTTTTCTGTCTCTGATAAGCAACACAATCATAAGTTGTTTCTCTTGGCAACATTTTTTTGTTTTACTTGGATTTAATTTTCTTGGATTACTACTCTAAATCTGCCAAAACAGTTTCTGTGGCTGTCAGTCTCTCCTGATGTGTCACCATGGTGTTCAGTTCCTTATGCTGTGCTGTTACTCTCAGTTATGGAGGCTGCTTTTCCTTTGACAGATCCTTTATAGATGACAGTATATCTTTTGTGCCCCTGGCATTATTCTCGCTGAGGAAATTGTCAGTATTTGAATTGGTACTCTTTTTTCTTTTGAAAGATTTAGCTTTGTACCAAAATCTGGTCTTGCGTTTCAGAGAATAAGCTGAAAAACTACAAAGGAAACTCTGATAATGCATTTATGGTATGAAATCAGTAAATAAAAAGGTTTTTGATAAAATCTTCATTTACGAAATGACAGATATGATGACAGAGCATTGCTGCAGTGTGGAGATCTCCTGAGAGGGTCTTTTGTCAATGCAAACTGCTTGAAATCCTGTTCTTGTTTTCATACATTTATAACAAAAGCATGAAGATGTTTTTTTTAATTTTATATGGGTAAGTTGCATTATTTACTTATTAAAACACACATACACACACACACACACACACACATATATATATATATATATATATATATATATATATATATATATATATATATATATATATACACTAGCTGTATCCGGCCACGCATTGCTCTGGCTCAGTCTGGTTAAATGGAAAAGAAAGAAAAGAGAAAGCGCACATTTCTATTATGTTTAATTTCACAATGCTTGTGGGTATACAATATTTCTTGTTGTTCCATTGTCTGTGCAGATATAGAGATTGTCTGGTTTGCCGACTCTAGAACACGCAACATATAATTGTCCATGTGAGAAGCAATCCGTGTGTAGATCTAAACCGCACAATTCTAAAGATTGGCCCTGAGCTTTGTTGATGGTGATTGCAAACGCTGATCGAACTGGGAATTGCAATCACTTAAATTGAAATGGCATATCCATTGGAATCATAGGAATGCAAGCAATGAGGACATCTTCACCTTTGAAAGGTCCTGTCAAGATTGTTGCTTCTATGATGTTGCTCATTAATTTTTTTACTGCAAGCCATGTGCCGTTGCAAAGCTTTGGCTGGTTGATATTTCGCAACATGATAATTGGCACGCCAATTTTCAATTGCAGTATGTGCGGTGGCATCCCTGGCAGATCGAGTGAATTTAAAGATTCTGTTGGATAATTAACCGCTTCATCTGCTTCCACAACAGTGTCGACGGACTTGTATGTGACTGCCTCGCTTTGAATGTTAGACTGAATAATATTGTTAAGTTTGTAGACTTCTTTGTTCTTGGCCGCAAGAATAGCTCGTTCAGTCAGCCAATCATGATTGTTATAATTGGTTTGAATATTGGGAAACACTTTTTCAACCAATTCTTCTTTTGACGTCACTAAATTGCAGAAGTTATGAGGCAATGAAATTCGTCCTGAGGTCAGATCAACCGGCACCTTTCCGTTCTCAATTTCCAGCAATTGATGTGAGAATATTTCAGCTGATTGATCGTTTTGCAGCTGGACACATATTTGTAGTTAATTTAATGTCTTTACATGTCGCCACAAAGTAGAGTATTTCAGGCAAGCATTTATTTTGTCCGCTGGTGTCAATCAAGGAGAACGAAGCAGATCAGAAGCTGCAGAACATGATCGCTGTGCTCGCAACCGTGCATCCACAAGTCTGGCTGCACATTGCTCTGCTGCTTCCTCGGCACGTATTTGAGCCATTCTTTGTCTGTTTCGCTCGTTCACTGATGCCCGTTCTTCCTCAGTTTGATTTGCAATTACTCGTTGCACTGATTCCGCGCCACGAGTATGACGACCTAAGTTTGATCTTCTGCGAGGCATTATTTGGATGAACTAAAGCAGATCGATTGCACTGAAAAAGAAGTAAGAAAGTTATAACAAAAACATATAAAATTGCATATTTGTATACAAATATATAGAATCCATAGTAGGTATATAAAATGCAACGTGTGACATTTATATAATAGTAGGTATATAAATACATGCGCGTATTCAAATGCAACATTGTGTGAAAATTTCAAAGCAATCGGTGAAGAACTTTTGGAGATTTAAGATTTTGAACAAACAAACATTTACATTTATATATATATATATATATATATATATATATATATATATATATGTGTGTGTGTGTGTGTGTGTGTGTATGTGTGAGAGTGCATAACATAGCCTAATACATGGCACATCCCAAATTTATTAGAGTAGAATGCACATATGATAAATAATAGTACACTATGTTTCAAATGTCAGTTTGGAAGACAACTAACAATATTTTGTGACATCAGAATGTAGTCTGTACTGGGGCATAAATCAATCATCCCTAACATGCACATGTGTGTGTGTGTGTGTGTGTGTGTGTGTGTGTGTGTGTGTGTGTGTGTGTGTGTGTGTGTGTGTGTGTGTGTGAGTCTGTGTGTGTCTGTGTGTGTTCATGGCTACATGTGAGAGTGTAAACCAGAGACTGCAAAATAACCATCAGCTGTGCTATATTAATTTTATGATGAACACACTAATTTTATTTGTGTTGCAGAACATGTTAAACAATAGCTATTAATCCACATAGTGCACAATTATTCTGATTACTTGAAAATAAGCAATGTTCTCCTAAATCTGGCTTATGAAAAACAATCTGTGATTTTATTGGCAAGATAGATGGACTAAGAAACCCCCTCAACATTGTCACCTATTATTCCAGGAATTGTGTTTACAAGCCTTGAATTCTACACTACTGTTCCCAGTTAAATATATGAGGGGTTATTGCATGTAAAATCATATAGCAAATGTGTACTACTGCCTCAAATTATGACCAATACCTAGCATACTACATAGCTACTGAGTAATGTTGTAATCACCTGCCCCAAAACAATTTCATCCATGTCAGCCTAATCCGGTGGCCTCTAATGTGATCTTACAACAGTAACTGTACCTGAGATTTACCCATTCATTATACACCTGTTACAAAAAAGATCAATCTGGTTCCCAGCATTTACTATATAGCTGTGACCAAACAGTGTAATCTGCTACCAAGATCTCAGTTACTGAACCTAATTCCAAAGAGGCAACCAGCATTAGTTGCTCATAGCCAAAATGTTTTTCCTCCCCCAAAAATAAATAAATAAAGGTGGGGGCCAATAATCACACAACTGCTGTTAGCATGTCTTTATAAATAAATATATGACACCAGCCTCTTGCTTTTTATAAATTAATAAAGGAAAATAATGTTTAAGGAAAAATAAGGTAGCAGACAAAGAAATGAGCAACTAAATATATAAGCTCATAATGTATTGCATTCAGAATAATTAAAGAAAGCATTGTTGACAGCCCAGCTTTAAATGCACCAGGATATAAAATAGCAAGCCTCACCCACAGTATAATGCCTGAATGGGAAATTCAAAATGTAATCACATCGACTTAAGGAACAGCAAAGTTTATATGTTGTTAACAGCCATCAGCAGTAGTACTTAAATTATCAGTGTGTCTGTTTTCGATGGTCTTAAATATACAGAGAAACAACATGTTCACTGCTACATAGTCCACCAAGGTCTCTGGGTGTTGTTACTATTTTACTATGTGGAATACATACTAAGAATGACAAAGTACTTTTGAGATTATATTAACTTCAAAATACTTCTCTATAACCACTTCAGAGCATGCATTCTCACACTCATGTCTGCAAACCGCCATGCCTGAAACATGCTTTTAGCAAATAGATATACCCCCCCCCCCACCTAAACTCCTATGTCCTTTTTTAATGATCCTTCCCCTGTATAAATGTGCTATCAGTACAAAAATATTTTGGGCACTTTCTACTTCTCCTGTGAGTGGTGGTCAATGTGTCCTTATTCTATATTACAAGATAACAGCACTGTTATTAAATACATAAAATAAATACATACAAATAGTTAAGAACAAAAAAGAAACTGGAATACACTCAACCACGTCACACAAGAATATGCCTATAAGGGACAATTACGTCTACTTGAAATGTTTAAGCATGAGTAAACTATGGCTTGACAAACAGTATATGATGAGCATATCAATCTGCATTATTCACAGGTAAAATAAATGCTAATATGTTCAAATCACTATTTTATTTAGATTGGCTTGCTTTTTTAAAGTTCTATTAAAATTAATTTCCTTCTTATCTCATTTACTTCTGAAAAAGGAAGTATAAACCAGATTACAGCATATGCATGTAGTTATTTATGTTGAACAGGTTGCAGTTTTATTTAACATTTGGACAGATACACCTGTAGTACAAGTTATTTTATAGAAATTATAAATAAAATTCAGAAAACCAACTGACATAGTTCAGCAAGTTAACAAATGAAGTACAGAAAGAAAAGGGGAAACATGCTTTGCAAATTATTGCATTCATTAAAAGTTTAACCTATCTACTGATATTATAATGTATAAAGATTTCAGCTGTAGTCAGGACAGAATACTTTATATTACCTGAGACTGTCACAGAATTATACATTTTATATATCTATCTGTGGTGATTTCTATTTCATTGAAGTAATGTCTCCCATTAGGGTCCGAGGAAACAGATATGCTGTGTTTGCTCAGTAGTATCTTTGAAATGACCCTGCCATTCAACAAAGACATTTCAAGCTATGCCTGCAACATGCCAACATCTGTATGAAGCAAAACAAGCATGTCTTAGCCTGAACAATCACCATTATATGTAAACAGACAGCTGGCAATGGAATAACTCTAACTGCAGCCATACAGTCATGCTCATTCCGTTTTCTAGATAATAGTGTAACTTAATCTCATCTGTGTCTCTAAAAATATTAAAGAATGTCAAATGATACATAGGCAAAGTTTGGTGGTTTTAATCAAGTTCAAGTCCATAATTCAGGGTAAAAATAAGTATTGGAATCCTTATTAATTTTTCTGTGCAACTGACTCATAGTTGTAACATACAACAAAATAATAAAATCAAATAAAGCCCATAGCTGCATTCCAGTAAACCCTTACCTGAACTGACACATGCTGTAGGCCTGTTCTAAATATCACTGATTGTTCCTGGTAGGCAATTTATCTTCTCCTTGCTCTCTCTCCCTTTCCCCCCCTGACTCACACACCCCTCCCCCTCTCTCTGTAACCTTCCCTCCTTCCCTGCTGGTACTCCTTGCCCCTCCCCTTCCCAGTCCCTTTCACTCTCAGCACTAGATTTCCTGTCCATCCTCATCCTCCTTTAGCCTCCATACTGAAAACATGAAATTGCATTATTATCAGCTCACTCATAAGGCACATTGTTACTTTAAATAGTAGCTGAAGTGGGAGAGGGCTGTATTTTGTGTACAGGCCACGACTGACATAACCTGACCTAATAATGTTTCGAATATCCAAGGTATTCAAGACATCCTTAGAAATCAGTATCAGACTATTAACAGCTCTGTTACAAGAGCTCGTGCCCTAAGTCCTGTTTCTAAAGTAGATAGGTATGCAGCCCACTAACAGTAAAGTTCATTGTCATAAAATGCTGAATTATCAAAGATGATGAACATCCAGCACCAACACAGTTTCCTCCCCATGGAAGCAAATGTCTGTTACACATGTTCTCACCTCTGTCTCTTACAAACACATATCACTATTAAACAACTGTTACAGCATTTATATGTTCTTTACTGTGGATAGGTTTTAATAAATAATGCATACTTAGACATGGGAATCAAATGCATTGAGTAAAAATGCATCCGCTGCACAGGTAATATAAAAGAACCTTCTACACTTGACAAATGTTCAACCTTCTAGACCTCAGTATAATCCTTGATGCAGAGAAGGCTTCAGATATGGTCAAGATGGGCCACCTGTTTGAAGTGCCTGCATTTCTACAATTTCCCTATCTTTTTTTGGAAAGGTAATTCAGGCTGTCTGTAGTGGTGCTCCCACCGAAACAAAGTAGAGTAGTATCATTCATATACAATATATGTATACCTTAATTTCGACTCTCACATTAACAACACTATAAAAAAAGTTAACAGAAGAATGGGCTCCATTTACAGGATTAGACCCTTCCTTATTTCTACAACTAGACTATCGCCCACTCACTTCTAATCTCTGTACTGCTCTTTGCCTCACCAATTTATACAAATCTAATTTAAAACAGCCTGCTCTAGCTAGCTAGCTCCTATAATAACATTGCCCGATTTGCCACTGGAAACCCCTTCAGAACCCATCACTGTCACAATCTAAAACAACTTGGTTGGCTTGAACTACAGAATCAGCTTCAATTTAACCAATTTACCATTGCCCATAAGGTCATTAATGAACCAAACAAAACTCCAATACTCTCTAACCTCATAATCCCCTGTAAAAATCTCAATACCTTACGCTCGTCAAATAAACTATTAGCATAAACTCTTTTCAAACACAGCTGGCAAAAGCTGGAACCTTCTACCTAGTGAACTTACATTACTTTATTCCCTACTCCTCTTCAAACAAAAACTCAAATTATTCCTTAGAACACACTGGCTATGCCATTGCAGTAACCCTGACTAGAATTTCACCCCTGTTCTACTACTTCCCAGTTTCTACTTTCAAACTAGACAATGTTGTTTAGCATGAATGAAAGAGTGAACTGTAAAACTACTGTAACATTTAAGTATTTTATTCCTCTGACGATCATGTCCTAAATTCTGTTCTTTGTCATTTTATGTACAATACAATGTATTTGAAATAACTGCTATCTACTATTTATTGTAAACTACTACCTGGTTACTTACTGTTTTTGTTTGTTTATTTTTATTGTAATCATTAACCTTTGTTATTTCTGTTGTTTGTTTGGAGCTTTTCTCCCCAGGCTTCTACTGAAAATGGACATATATCCAGTTAGACTAGCCTGTCAACAAATGTAAAATAAAAAACAAATAAAAAATAAATAAAATACAGCGGCAAGTGGCAAGGATGTCTGTGTCTGGATTTTGTTTTACAGGTGTGCCTCTTCACATACTTATAGAAGCCTCCATTCAAAAGGCTTGAAGATGCCAAAAGCACTAGCACATAAACACTGACATCTCTGTTTATATAGGTGAATTTCTATTCATCAATATATGCACAGAAATGTAATTGCTAACTGTGTGGAAATTAACTCCTCATTTACAAATCTTGCATGTGTGTTATATCAGTTCATCTAAATACAAACTACTCATTCATAGTAAGATGGCTATGCAGGTACCCTGAGTAAAGCTCATTCCCATACTGCACTGTTACTGTCTTCTTCTAGAAGTCATCCTTGTTCCTAGAGTTACTAGTGAATGCCATATTAGTATAATGCATTTCCACAATATAATTTTCAATCAAATTAAGGAGCAAAAAGACGGTTTACTTTCTAATGGAACAGCCAAACTTGTCAATGAAGACAATGTTCCTGACAAAGGACCTGTGTATCCCACTAAAAGCTGTCCTACCAAAATGAGATAATATTTCAACTGCATTTTTATAACGTGCACATAAAATAACTCATATTCTGATTATCTCTCAAAAAGTTAAACGAGCGACAGCAGTACATACCATGGAGATACTGTAACTGCTTTTGCTACCATGTAAATCCATTATTGACTCCCTACCTCTTGGACTTGAGAGGAGGCTAATGTATAATAAGTGATACAACTACAGATGTTAAATGACAGAAAATATATATGTTAAGTGGTACAAATATTTATGTTAAATGATACAATAATAAAGTTAAGTGACGCAGATATATATGTTAAATAATACAATATGAGATACAAATAAATGTTATGTATATAAATATGAAATTACACAAATCCATGTGTTAAATGCTATATATTTATTATTTATTTGCAGTTTGTTTGCCAGGATGGTCCATTGGGCCAAAAAGAACCCATTTTCAATGGAGTCTTGGGGAGAAAAGCTCTATAATAACAAAAAAGTTATAATCAAGTAATTGTATCACAGTAAATACAGAAGTACAAATAAAATCACAGTATTTAAAGATACAAACAAAGTTAAGAAAAATGAGAATTGTTGTAAACTGTTGCTACTAATTTACAAGGGAAAGAAACAGGAGTATGAAGTACATGAGATGCTTGAGGTATAGAGAGGAGAAGAGGTTATGTGGGATGGGAGCAGAAGCATTCCCAGAGAGATGTTAGATGTAAGTGGAGTGAGGTCTTGAAGGAAGAGTGACTAGAGATGGTACGGCTGAGTGGTGGTAGGGAGTTCCACTGCCGAGCAAGGGCAATGGATACCAGATTTTTGCCAGGGTTTATGCAAATCTATCAAGTTTGGATTGTTGGATCTTAAGGATCTTTCTGGAAGGTGCATTTTAAAGGAGGAGAATAGGAAGGGACAGAGGGAGGGACTAAAAATTAGTTTGTGAACATGAGTGAGTTGAATGTAGGTGAGATAATTGGGTATCTCTAACCAATTTAGTGTGTGAAGGGTAATACAGTGATGTGTAGAAGATTTGTGGCTAGTGGCAAACTTGGTGATCTTATTATAGCAGGAGGAGATTTTTGACTTAAGTGAGGTTTGTAGGTTTGTTAGGAGTGGGGCACCATATAGGAGGGAAGGGATGAGGAATGTGGTAGAGAGAGTGGACTTAGTAGAGGAAGTGAGATAGTGGCAATGGCGGTAGAGCATACCAAGTTTCTGGTAGTTTTTTTTTTATGTTTATTTGCAGGTGGGAGTTGAATTTAAGCTGGTCATCATTGAGGACACCTAACAGTTTGGCATCAGATACTATTTTGAGAGGTGTATTGTTGTGGCTGGTGATAGAGAATGAGTTTTTATCAATAGAAGTTGTTTTAGAAGGGGTAAATAACATAAGTTTTGTTTATGAGGCATTGAGTGCTAGGTGATTGTCTCTCATCCATTGTTCAGTGGTAGGAAAAGCATCCTGGGTTAGTTTTAAGAGAGTGGGGATAGAGGTGGCAGAACAGATTATAGTTGAATTGTCAGCATATTGGATAAGGTTTTTGCTAGGGATTGAGCAGTGGAAATCATTTATGAAAATATTAAACAGAAGGGGACCCAATATGGAGCCTTGTGGTACTCCTGTGGGGTGTTGAGGAATGGGGAGGTGGCTTTTTTCCATTTAACTGCTTGTTGCCTATTTGAGAGGTAACTGGAGAACCAGTTGAGAGAGGAAAGGGATAGGTTTAGATTAGAGAGTTTAGTTAAGAGAAGGTTGTGTGAGATGGTATCGAAGGCCTTAGAGAGGTCCAGTAGGAGGGTAGATACAGTACAGCCAGAGTCACGGCCTTTGTTATCAGTTTCTAGGAAGGAAAGAAGAGCAGTGGTAGTGCTGTGGCCTGGTCTGAAACCATGCTGTGTGGGAGTTAGTAAGTGGTTGTCAATAAGATAGGGTAAGAGTTGTAGACGGATGCATTTTTCAAGTACTTTGGAGATGGGGGATAAGATGGCAACTGGATGGAAATGTGTGGTATTATTGTTGTTGCCCCCTTTGTGAAGGGGTAAGATGAAGGCCAATTTCCAAAGTTGGGGTACATAGCCTTCTTGGCTAGAGCGATTGATTAAAATAGAGATGGGAAAGGTGATGGCTTTGGCGGCTATGCTAAGAAAGTAAGAGGGGGATGTTGTCTGGGGCATTGGAGCAAGGTTTCAGTTTCTGGAGAAGTTTTTTTATGGTGGATGTGGGAATGGGTTTTAGAGAAAAAGGAGAGTGTTGAGGGGTAGAGGTATTTAAGAGTGAAGGGGAAGGGGAGGATAGGGGAAGAGATGAAGTAGTAGGGGGACTAGTATTGTCAGTGAAGGATGAGGTAAGTTTGCTATCTGAGTTGATGAAGAAAGAGTTGAATTGTGTGGCCAGATCTATGTCTAGAGCATTAGGGTCAGGACAAGGGTTTTCTTTTTTGCCAGGATTACGGATGGTGGAGATTCCGGTCTAAAATTTTTTAGGATTTATTTTATGGATACTTTGTAGTATGGAGAAATAGGCTTAGCGGTCTACTGTGATAAGCTTCTTGACATTATTGTGGAGTGGTTTGTATTCATTAAGGGTGGAGGGGGTCTTATTTTTCTGGTAGCATAGCCATGCTTTGTCTCTAAGGTGCATGGCAGTTAGTGTGTCCTTGGTTAGCCATGGGGCAGTTTTGCTTTTTATTCTTTTAGTTTTTAAAGGGGCAAATACATCTAGGAAGTTTAAGAATGTTGAGTTGAAGTAGGTTATGGCATTATCTATGGGGAGAGTTTTCAGAGGGCTCCAGTTTATTGATTTTAGTGAGTTAGAGAAGGTACTGGAATTAAAGTTTTTAAGGGAACAAGTGGAAATATAGTTATGAGATATCTGTAAGGGGGAAGGAAGGCAGTGGGCAAATGTGGGGAGGTGGTCACTGAGAAAACTAGGAACTATGCCACTACTGGAGAAATAATGAGGGTGAGAAACTAAGACCCAGTCTAGGATACTGGCACTGGAGAGGTCATTAGCGGGTTTAGTAGTAGAATTGATTAGCTCAGAGAAATTATAAAGGTTAATATTAAGGGAGTTTGTGAGGGAGGACCAATTTATATTCATGTCACCTAAGATTATTGTTTCATTACTAATGTTGTTGGAAATAGTAATGGTGAGTGTTGAAGAGGGGTGAAGAAGAGAGTACAGGCAGGATGGAGTGGGTGGAGAAGAGTGTCAGGAGTGATTTGTGACAGGTGAGTACCAGTAAGAGTGAAAGGGAAGGTCTACAAGAGGGTAGTGAGACCAGCTATGTTATATGGGTTGGAGACAGTGGCATTAACAGAAAGGCAGGAGTCAGAGCTTGACATGGCAGAGTTGAAGATGTTAAGATTTGCATTGGGTGTGACGAGGATAGACAGGATTAGGAATAAGTATATTAGAGGGTCAGCCCAGATTGGAAGGTTTGGAGACAAAGCCAGAGAGGCAAGATTACGTTGGTTTGGACATGTGCTGAGGAGGGATGCAGAGTATATTGGGAAAAAGATGCTAAGGATGAAGCTGCCAGGTAACAGGAAAAGAGGAACCAATAAGATAAGGTTTATGGATGTGGTGAGAGAGGACATGCAGATGGTTAGTGTGATAGAGCAAGATGCAGAGGACAGGAAGAAATGAAGACAGTTGATCTGCTGTGGTGACCCCTAGTGGGAGCAGCCAAAAGAAGAAGAAGACCAATGTTGTTGGAAAGCCAGGAGAGAATATCTTCAAGTACAGAAATATTGCCCCCAGGCAGAATGTATAGCGAGGCTATGCATATGTATTTGTGTTTATTTAGTTGAAGTAGTGCCAAGATTATTTCAGCGTTGTTGAATTCGGGAATAGGTTTGGTATAGGGAACAACAGATAGGGATGATGAGTATAGGAGAGCTACTCCTCCACCTATTTTGTGGGTTCTATCTTTTCTGAGTCCTTTATATGAGGTTTTAACCAGGTTTCAGAAATAGCCAGGATATCTGGTTGATTGTGGTGGAGCCAGGCATGGAGGTTGGGGATTTTGTCGGCATGCTTTGGGCATTTAGAGAGGTGAATAGGATGGATTTGGATGTTGAGATGGGGGTATGGGGGCCTGGGTTAGGGTGTATGTCACCAGAGAGAAGAACGGTAGTTAGCTGGTGAATTAGGTTGAGGAGGTGCTTGTATAGCTTATTATCAGAGTACAGTGCCATAAGGTTTGTAGAGGCATGGCAGGTTGCTGACGGAGCTGAGTGCTTATGGAAAGAAATGAGTTTGTAGGGAAACAGTAGGTGGTTGCTAATGGGATATAGGCAGTAGGCTATAAGGATTGATGGGTGAGAGGGTGGTTTGGGAAGTGGATTGGTAATATGAAAAGATGGTGAATGGTTGAAGGAAAGGGACTGAGTGAGATAGTAAATATAGGATAAGGTGAGAAGGATGAATGTTTGAGATGAGAAGGAAGTAGGTTTAGGAAGCATGGTGAAATTTGAATTAATTGGAGGGTGGGTATGATACAGAATAGATGGAGAAGTAGGTTTGGCAGAGTATAGTGGGAGAGGTGAGTAGTGATAGGTAGGGGGTGGGTTGTAAGAGATTTTGATTGGTTGGTGATGGGTTGGCTGGATTGGATAGTAAGGGAGTGGGTGTGGTATTTGGAGTATAAGTATAGATGTCCTGGGGGTGGGTGGAATTTGGAGGTATGGTAGGGGAGCGGAGTGAGCCCGTAGGGCGAACGGAGCAGGTAGAGCAAGGAGAAGAGAAATTGACTACCAGGAACAATCAGAGATATTGAGAACAGGCCTAGAGCATGTGTCAGTTCAGGTAAGGGTGTACTGGGATGCAGCTATGGGCTTTATTTTATTTTATTATTTTTGTTGTATGTTACAACTATGAGACAAATATTGTGGTGAATCACTAAAAAAGTTTACTGTTTTAACACGGACTGGGGCTGTAAGGATGTATGGCTAAACAACAGGAAGGGTAACACTGCCACCTAGTGGCTAAAACAGTAATCGCAAACAAGAAAGTAGCTGAGGAGAAAAGTGGGAGTTAGGGGGGAAAGGAGCCTGCTACAGGCTGCTAACAACGTGCAATGGGGCACTACAAGTGGCAGAATTATTTCACAAAATAGAGGAGGTAAAAAACAGTAGGTAATTCACATACACTTGGAGGTCTTTGGGCAGCAGCACATTGTGTCTTGACTTTACTTGATTAGAATTCCCGTCAGCATGATATCAGAGGTGGTATTTCTGGCCAATATTGTGGAGAAACACCTTAGGAGATGGGAAACAAAAGACTGGGCAAGCTGTAAGGGAGAAAAACATAGGCCTACTATTACTATTACTATTCTTACTAGTGAGTGGGGAGGAAGGAGATGAACAGTAAAGTAGCTAGGAACTGTAGGGGAGATAGAGATGAGGCCAGAGGAAAGGGTGAGCATAAGAGTGGAGGTGAGTGGAAAGAGAGACTCCTGTAGGTAAGAATGAGAGAGCAGCAGGAGATGTTGAAGTAGGTGGGAAAAAGAGAAAGGAAAAAGAAGAGAAAGTGCTCGTGGTAGCTGGGTGTAACAGAGTGAAAGCAGTTTGGTATAGCTGAAAGCAACAGTAACAACGTAAGTAAAAAATACAGGCAGCGGCAGGGATAATACTGACAACAACACTGTAACATGTTACGCATATAAGAAGCACAGCGACAGGCATGTAGCACAATTAAAGCAGGAGCAATTGCAGTACAGCGAATACAGCAGTGAAAATGCAAGTTTACAAAACAAAATTAAGCAAAAATGTGGTAGTCTTCAGCACCGATCATATCGACAAGATACCTCAGCAGTTACATGTAGTTGCAGTCAGAAATAATGTAGCAATGACTCAATATAATATCTAGTTTAGCACAAAGTAATATGCAGCCTGAGCGTTGCAACTAAATTAGCTGGTTATTTTTCATGCTCATATTATAGAAACTGAGGTTAGACTTCATAAACTAGCTACTAGATACCAAGTCTTTAATTGCAAATACATATGCAGGTTAAAACATGTAATGCCCAGGGTAGTAGTTAACTTAAGTCTGAGCTTGCAAATATCTTTAGCATCATGCGAGTTTAGTTACAAAGGTACACACTCACTACAGATAATGACAGAGCGAGCCAAGAAGGTTCTATGAAATTATACAGCAGGAATAATGAAAAGCAATTAATCAGTTTGTTTTAGCCCACGTTATCAACTCAAGGATAGCGATAAACTAGGAGCTCACATATTAGAAGCCTATGAGTTCTGTTGTAATCAAGGTAAGCTAGTTTGGGTGGCAGAACGCCAATTGATCTAGCAGTAGCTCCTATACAGAACCTGTTCTTATCTTATTTATTTGAAAATACAAGCAGGTTAGCTCGAAGCACTTACCAATGGGCGACACCAGCAGCCAATGGCAGGGCAGGACTGGAATGACTGAGGATACCTTTTAAAAATGGCACCACAGGTAGTGGGATCACTATATAGCTGTAGGGAGGGGAAAGGCAGTATGGAGGCTAAAGGAGGAGGAGGATGGACAGGAAATCTAGTGCTGAGAGTGAAAGGGACTGGGAAGGGGAGGGACAAGGAGTACCAGCAGGGAAGGAGGGAAGGTTACAGAGAGAGGGGAGGGGTGTGTGAGTCAGGGGGGAAAAGGGAGAGAGAGCAAGGAGAAGAGAAATTGCCTACCAGGAACAATCAGTGATATTTAGAACAGGCCTAGAGCATGTGTCAATTCAGGTAAGGGTTTATTGGAATGCAGCTATGGGCTTTATTTGATTTTATTATTTTTGTTGTATGTTACAACTATAAGCCAAATATTGTGGTGAATCACTGAAAAAGTTTACTGTTTTAACAGGGACTGGGGCTGTAAGGATATATGGCTATATAACAGGAAGGGTAACACTGCCACCTAGTGGCTGAAACAGTAATCGCAACCAAGAAAGTAGCTGATGAGAAAAGTGGGAGTTAGGGGGGGAAAGGAGACCGCTGCAGGCTGCTAGCAACGCGAGGAGGGGCACTACACATGGCAGAATTATTTCACAATGTAGAAGGGGTAAAAAACAGTAGGTAATTCACATACACTTGGAGGTCTTTGGCAGTGGCGGCTGGTAACTTCAAATCAAAGGGGGGCTGCAAGAGACAGCTGAATGGGAGACAGCTGAATGGGTGGGGTCAATGGGAAGGAGTGCGACCAACTAGAAAGGGGAGGAGCTATGTTCAAAACCACAAAAACTAAAACTTTAATTAAATACGCTGCCCTGGGTGCCAAACCGTCATTATGAGAGTCCAATCTAGACAAAAATAAGTGTAGAAGAATACAAATATTTCAGTGCATTGGCTGCATGACAGCTTACGTAATATCTAGATGGAAACAGAAGATTGTGAGGCATGAAAAAATAAATTACTTTTTTAAATACATTACTGGAATGCCAGTCAAAATCAAGTATAAGAAAAACAAGCAGCACTCAACTCAAACAACTTCTCATTGCACTGCAGTTCTAATTATAAATTATATTCAGCTATATTAAAGTACCAAGTAACATGCTGAAAGTAGAAATCTCTGTGATGCCCCCACTTGTAAAAATGTTTCTTATCCAAAAAAGACCTGCTGCCTGACAACTATCTACTTGTTTCATGGGGAAAACATGATCAAAGTAAAAAATGAAAAGCAAACAAGAAACAAGCTCAAGATACATTGCTTAAAGGATTACTGTACAGGTTATGAACCACACATGATTGGCATTCTGTTTAGTTTACGAGTAAAGCCTGTAGAGATGACTGGAAGTCTCCTACAAGTGTAATGAGCTTTTTAAAATAATGTAATCCTGTCCTTCAATACCCAAGGCTTATACATTATCTAGTTAAGTATTCTCTGCATGGCAACAACAGAAAGGCTTTCAATGTTGGCAATTCTTTAACAGTATGCTTAATAAAGCTTACTTGCATCTTACGATCTTAGACAAGCTTATCTTATGGTCATTAAAGCATTGCTACTTAAACACAGAGCAACAGGCACTTTGAGTAATAAGCATAAATCAACAGCACAAAAATATAACAGAAACCAGACCATTCTGCAAAATCAAGGACAGATGAAAAGCCACTGTAGTACTTGTGTCTACCCTGGATGGGGGGACACTCTGCACATGTTACACTGCATAACTACTCCTTGCTTTGCTTGGACACATCCAGAGTCACTACATGGGGGAGTGGGGTGCAACAAGTATGTCACAATCTGAAATGTCTCTGGCTGACTGTGATGGCCCTGACACATTTGTCCTACCTCTCAACCTCAGAGCAAGAAATCTGGACAAAGCCATACATAGAAGTGGGACAAAGGCCCAAAAATAAGGTCAATTTTTAAATATTGCTCTTATAAACTTAGAAAGATAATATAATAGGTCTTGCATTAGTATGAATTTTCTGAAGGGTATGAAATATGAAACTCAAAATGTCTGTCATTATTTTCTGACTTCAGTCTTTAATGATTTGTCACTAATTTGCCAAACCCCCCCCCACAATTTTATGAAAAATGGACCAAAAATGTGGTGCAAAAATATAAAATAGCCACACAATACAGCTGGCAACCTGTCAAAGAAGGGACACTTTAATATTAGTGCTGCTAACTTGAGCAGCTGACAAAATAAAAGAATCTACATGCATTTCAAGTAATCTATAACTTTGATTATTACAGTTATTTCTTAATTGTAAACCCTCCATGTTTTCTTCCAACATTGCTATTTTGCAGAGGGATTATTAGGGGGAAGAGCAACATTTTGAGCCAAAATCAGGGACAGTTGAGAAGCTGGCTATGCCTAATTCTATAAAGCAATTTATTTGCATGTACCTCTCAAACTTTTAATGCAATAAATCTGGACAAGGCCAAATATATTGGAGGAACATATAAACAGTACTAAAAATTGCTCTTGTATAAACTGAGACAGTTGATAGAATAACAGGTCTTACTTTAGCATGCATTTTTCTGAAGGTTATGAAGTCTGAAACTCAGTGTATCATTATTTAGTGACTTAATTCCTAAATGATTTGCCAGAAAATTACAAATTTTATGAGGAACAAACCAAAAATAAGAAGCAAAAATCTATTCATTCTTTGAAAATCGGGACAGTTGGGAGGTATAGTTCAGCTGAGCCTCTGAGTTTGCCGCCCTTCCCCCCTCACAAAATTATTGTCAAATGGAGCCTCTGCAGCCATTCCAATGATCCATTACTTGGCTATTTCACTCCATTTACCATAAACACTAAAGTGCATACTGCTTTACTTCTATGATGATTTGGACTTCATTTGAAAGTTTTATTTTGCATTTTACAGCACAAACATTAAGACATCTGCTAAACAAAGCAATACAGTCTCACAATGAAAACAGACTTAGCATTAAAACTTCTCTGCCCTTGAAACTCACATTAATTGAAACAGCATTGAAACCCACATTCAAAGAAAATACATTTTGGCAGTGGCAGATAAAGATTAATTTTGGGCTGTTTTCAAATCATAGGCCTCTTGCATATGAAACATACATGTGCTCTTTGATATACCTTCCTGATTGTACTCAATTGTATTCATTGTACAATACAGTACAGTTTTTAGAGGGCATTTTAAATTTGTTTTGAACATTTTTCCAGTAAGCAATGAAACAAAATGCATGCACCCGTAATGACAAAACTGCCCAGTTCAGAACATTTCCATCATAAAAGTCTACTCAGACTTCTACAGTCCACCATTATCAGTAAATCTGCACAATTCTACAGTCCACCATTATCAGTAAATATGCACAATTCTACAGTCCACCATTGTCAGCAAATATGCACAATTCTACAGTCCATTATGAGTAAATATGCATAATCTCTGAAGTAAAAGTCATCTAATCATGTATTACATTAAAAAATGATAAGCTAGTAATATTGCAAGAATAAATGGATGGCAAACTAATAACAGGCTCATAGTTAGTATCTTCACCAAGGAGGACATTCTCAGTATGGCAGTATCCACCCCTTGTGGGAGTAGATCCCACAACCTTCTGCATCAACAGCAAGTACACAACCTGTTGTGCTATTAACAATGCAAGCCAACTCAGCATAAGCAGCACTAAACTTCTCTTTCCCTGTAGCTCTCAGCTCCTTGTAAAATCTACTCAATACTCAACTGCATCTCAACTTCGCAGCACAAGAAATCTTGAAAAAGCCAACATTTATTGGGGGGGGGGGTCAAAAGCCCAAAAAACAGGGACACGTTAAACATTGCTTGTATAATCTTGGAAAGTTGCTAGAATAAAATGCTGTGTTACCACCATACATTTTACTGCCAAGGTCCCTGTGCAAAACAGTCAGAGCAACATACCACTATGCCAAATCAGCTGCTTTGTCAAAGAGAAATGCTGTGTTACCACCATACATTTTACTGACAAGGTCCCTGTGCAAAACAGTCAGAGCAACATACAACTACGCCAAATCAGCTGCTTTGTGAAAGAGATGAAGACTGAAACTTAAATGGCTATCATTTAGTGAATTCACTTCTCGCCATAGCTGTCAACCTCTTAGTACAAAACACCTGGACAAACCCAGTAATGAGGGAATACAGCCCTCAAACATATTCAGTGAATTCAGTTCTTGCCATAGCTGTCAACCTTGTACAATACAGTACAGTTGTTAGAGGGCATTTTAAATTTGTTTTGAACATTTTTCCAGTAAGCAATGAAACAAAATGCATGTACCCGTAATGACAAAACTGCCCAGTTCAGAATATTTCCATCATAAAAGTCTACTCGGACTTCTACAGTCCACCATTATCAGTAAATATGCACAATTCTACAGTCCACCATTATCAGTAAATATGCACAATTCTACAGTCCACCATTATCAGCAAATATGCACAATTCTACAGTCCATTATGAGTAAATATGCATAATCTCTGAAGTAAAAGTCATCTAATCATGTATTACATTAAAAAATGATAAGCTAGTAATATTGCAAGAGGAAATGGATGGCAAACTAATAACAGGCTCATAGTTAGTATCTTCACCAACGAGGACATTCTCAGTATGGCAGTATCCACCCCTTGTGGGAGTAGAACCCACAGCCTTCTGCATCAACAGCAAGAACACAACCTGTTGTGCTATTAACAATGCAAGCCAACTCAGCATAAGCAGCACTAAACTTCACTTTCCCTGCAGCTCTCAGCTCCTTGTAAAATCTACTCAATAGTCAACTGCATCTCACCTTCGCAGCACAAGAAATCTTGAAAAAGCCAACATTTATTGGAGGGGGGGGGTCAAAAGCCCCAAAAACAGGGAGACATTAAACATTGCTTGTATAATCTTGGAAAGTTGCTAGAATAAAATGCTGTGTTACCACCATACATTTTACTGCCAAGGTCCCTGTGCAAAACAGTCAGAGCAACATACCACTATGCCAAATCAGCTGCTTTGTCAAAGAGAAATGCTGTGTTACCACCATACATTTTACTGACAAGGTCCCTGTGCAAAACAGTCAGAGCAACATACAACTATGCCAAATCAGCTGCTTTGTGAAAGAGATGAAGACTGAAACTTAAATGGCTATCATTTAGTGAATTCACTTCTCACCATAGCTGTCAACCTCTTAGTACAAAACACCTGGACAAACCCAGTAATGAGGGAATACAGCCCTCAAACATATTCAGTGAATTCAGTTCTTGCCATAGCTGTCAACCTTAGCACAAAAAACCTGGACAAAGCCAATAATGGGGGAATACAGTCCCAAAAATAGGGACACATTTCAAATATTCATCTTATAAACTTAGAAAATTGCTAGAATAAAAGGTTGTGTTATTATGTATTTTCTGAAGAATATGAAGTCTGAAATTCAAATGCCTGTCAATTTTGCTTCTGTTGGAACAAAAACAATTTTCAGCAGAGGCCCAGGGAGAAATACTGCAGACACATGTCTTTGTAAAATGGCAGGACACCAGAGCAAATCCACACAAACATAGGGAAGAGATGCAAACTCCACACAGAAGGCACCCCAGCCAAGAATCAAACCAGAAAACCTATAGTTGTGAGGCAACAATGCTACCACTGCACCATCAAATATGTAAGGAATTAAACATTCAGAAACCTGAAGTCTGAAATTCAAATGCCTGTCACTTTTATTTAACATTTGTTAACCAGGACAGTCTGACTTGGAACAAAAAAACTATTTTCAGCAGAGGCCTAGGAAGAAATAATGCAGACATGTATTTGTAACATGGGAGGACACAAAAGCAAACCCACACAAACATAGGGAAAATATGCAGACCCCACACAGAAGGCACCCCAGCCAAGAATCAAACCAGAAAACCTATAGCTGTGAGATAACAATGCTACCACTGCACAATCAAATATGTAAGGAATTAAACATTCAGAAACCTGAAGTCTGAAATTCAAATGCCTGTCACTTTTATTTAACATTTGTTAACCAGGACAGTCTGACTTGGAACAAAAAAACAATTTACAGCAGAGGCCCAGGAAGAAATAATGCAGACATGTCTTTGTAACATGGGAGGACACAAAAGCAAATGCACACAAACACAGGGAAAAGATGCAGACCCCACACAGAAGGCACCCCAGCCAAGTATCAAACCTGAGAACCTACAGCTGTGAGGCAACAATGCTACCACTACACCATCAAACATCAAGCATTTAAATATTTAGAAACCACAGATATTATGTGGAACAGAACAGATCAAACATGAGGCAAAAATCTGCAAATTTTTTACAAATGGTGGTGGGTAGGGAATTCAGGCCCTTAACACCTGCATACAATGTACAGGGTTCAAGCCTGAGGTATTCCCTACACACCACCATGAGTCTACTCTAGCCACCAGTATATAGTAACTGGGGCATTACACACACACACACACACACACACACACCTTGTTGCTGAATGAGCGAAATACCTGCTTACACTCCTACCTTGTCGTTGAACAAGTAAAATACCTGCTTACACTCTTACCTTTAACAGCCCCTTGCCCGTATTTCTTGTGCGATTGGTCCATCCCAAAGGATTCAAACCCACGACTGGTCATTATGTCGTGATGTCATTGCCTCATAGACTTCTGGGCATCTTGCCTTTCCCCTTCTCTAGACTGCTGAGAAAGCAGTCTGAGAGCATCTTCGCATGCGTACTGTCCGGGAATTAATTTTTGTGTTTCTCGGTTTGTTTTTATTTTGTTTTGTAGGTGGGAGGGCTGCAGTCCGGCAGTCCTATGGCACGAGCCGCCCCTGGTCTTTGGGCAGCAGCACATTGTGTCTTTACTTTACTTGATTAGAATCCCAGTCGGCTTGATATCAGAGGTGGTAATTCTGGCCAATATTGTGGAGAAATACCTTGGGAGGTGGGAAATGAAAGACTGGGCAAGATGCAGAGGTCTTTGGACAGCAGCAGGTTGTGTCTTTACTTTACTTGATTAGAATTCCAGTCGGCTTGATATTAGAGGTGGTAATTCTGGCCAATATTGTGGAGAAACACCTTGGGAGGTGGAAAACGAAAGACTGGGCAAGCAATGGGTGATGCCAGTGGCCAATGGAAGGGCAGGACTGGAATGTGGTCTTTTGAAAGTGGGAGGAAAACGGAACACCCAGATGAAACCCACATGAATGTAAGGAGGATATGTAGACTCTATATATGTTAAGTAACATCATGATTAAGTATAACTCTTGGAAGATTTTTGATGTCCATAGTTATTTCAGACACAAATGGATGATCTCTTTTTAAAACCATTAAATCATTCTGGAACTTTTAGGAACTAACTCATCGATCTCAATTTTCCAGCGTTTTATGGCTGCTTTTCATAAGCATCAATAGGGCCTTCCCCAAGTTAGAATTTGTAAAGTATTTAGAGGAAACAACAGATACATTGTCTTTCCTTGTGAAGAACTGAAGTTTTTTTGAGAATGGTAGCTTTTTTTCTAATATCATTAAAACGGATTCCGGCATGTAGCTCGCAAGACATTTCCCTGCAAGCTACATTGCCGAAACCAAAGGGCTGCATCAGCACTTTGCCATAGTGCAAATTGGCTGAAAAGCATAGCTGCTGCAGCTGTAATCTATGAACGGGCAGCTACAGCTGTATGGGATGTGTAACACATTCCTTCTTCTCATTCAAGGAATGCATTTATTTAATTATTTATTTATTTTGTTGTCAGTCACAACAAAATAAATAAATAAATGCATTCCTTGAATGAAAAGAAGGAATGCATTACACATCCCGTATGGCTGTAGCTGCCCGTTCAGAGATTACAGCTGCAGCGGCTATGCTTTTCAGCCAATTTGCACTATGGCAAAGTGCTGATGCAGCCGTTTGGTTTCAGCGATGTAGCTTGCAGGGAAATGTCTTGCGAGCTACACGCTGGAATCCCATTAAAACACACAGGTTAGGTTATACCTCATAGGTTTATAACCATTCAATTCATGTCCCTAGCTCTATGAGTTGTTGAAGCCTGGCATTCCCCATCAGTTTAGAAATTATCCAGAATTTCCCAAGGGGCAGTTAGACCCAATTTACTTTTTGTTATATTGGTGGCGCAATGGTTCAGTGGTTAACATTGTCACCTCAGAGCAAAAGGTTCTTCTCTGTAGAATCTACATATCCTCCTTGCATTCATGTGGGTTTCTTCTAGGTGTTTCGGTTTCCTCCCACTTTCAAAAGACATGCGTCTGTTGTATTGCTCCCCAGGCCTTTCCTGGTCAACAAATGCTAAATAAAAAAAAAAATAAAAAAAATAGTAGAAATACCTTGAAATCTTCATGCTCACCATTTCTGATGGTCACTGAAATCTACATGAGTCCCTGAAATGCTTCATTGACAGATATGCACTCCCAACATTCCCTGCTAGCAACTCAGATGCCTTGGCCTCTAATCAAAGTCTTATCACCTGTATTATATAGTCAGAGCTTTATCCATTTATGATATGGTGCTGGCAGGGACCTATACATTTGAGGGACTTTAACAATTGTCAGTGTGAAGATTCTTTGCATTAGTTTAATTGAGCCACTGACAGATGATTTGCTTTCCAGTATACTTAGCATCTTATTCATGTTTTATTTTTATTTCTTTGCAATGTTATAATTATTTAGTATATTCACTTCTTTGTAATATTTTGTCAATAGTAAGAAAAAAAAAATCACCAAGAACTGCAAAAGGGAATCAACTCCAACTTTGAAAGAATTTAAAAGAATTGCATGTGGCAGAGTTAAAGATGTTAAGATTTGCACTCAGTGTGACTAGGATGGATAGGATTAGGAATCAGTATATTAGAGGGTCAGCTCACGTTGGACAGTTTGGAGACAAAGCAAGAGAGACGAGATTGCATTGGTTTGGACATGTGCTGAGGAGGGATGATGGGTATATTGGGAAAAAGATGCTAAGGATGGAGCTGCCAGGTAAGAGGAAAAGAGGAAGGCCTAAGGTAAGGTTTATGGACGTGGTGAGAGAGGACATGCAGGTGGTTGGTGTGACAGAGCAAGATGCAGAGGATAGGAAGAAATGGAAAGAGATGATCTGCTGTGGTGACCCCTAACGGGAAAAGCCGAAAGATGATGATGATGCAACCGAAGTCTGTCATCTGGAATTACTTACAATCAACCTGAGAACAAACACAACTATTTCTTACAACAACTGGATGAAACTCAAAGGACTGCTAAATAGACAGTCATTAATTTGTCAGTAACAAAGTCGAAGTCATAAAATATATAGACTTTTCATATATAGTACACATCTTTGTAAATAGTTGCTTTTGTTATGTTTGATATTTTTTATTCATTGTTAATTTATTTAATCATCTAATGTGATAATATATTGTGTATGTTACATTTATTTTCAAAATGAAAAAAAAATATTTAAGCAAAAAAAAAAATATTTAGCACAGCATAATACTTAGCGTACAGTAGAAGAAACCAACAAAGAGGTTAATTATGCCTTCTGACTTTGTGAGGATGTATGGTGAAGTTACTTTTTAGTTAAACTTTTTTTCTTCTGTACAGGAATATTTAAGTTGCCTTGAATGATGTGCCTTTGCGCTGAGTTGGTAATCTCTCAGTAAAACTAAGAGGTTGTTTGCTTGGGGACAGGGGTCAGCTTCTATTGGTGGTGTTTCATTTATTGTATGGTTTTCTGAAGATTATGTATCATTCTATACATTTTAGAGGGAGATGAGATGTAAAGTTAGTCTTCTTTTAATCAGGTTAACAAGTTACACCCATTGACTTTTATGAAAAACTAGAAGTGTCTTCTATTCAACCAGTTTGTTCCAACTATATAAAATCATGGTTATTTATTACCTCTAACATATACAGATTAATTTCTTCTCCGGACTCGTTTAATATATTTTTAAGTAAATAGAATATGTAAACGTGATGTACAGTGGTGGATCCCACCCCCATAAGCTCACTTTTTGAGTTTAAAAACAACTATTTTATCTTTTGTAAAACACAGCTCTTGTATGGTTCTCTTACTAATTAATCAACCAACAAGTTACACATTTGAAGGGCTTGATTGTTCTTAATTTGCATACTACATTTAAGTGTTTCTTTATATGTTGCCACTACTATGTACTAAATGAAGAGACATCTGTATAGTAAAAGTAGAGCAAGTTTCGGTGACTACTTTTTTTCCAACCTGAAGTAAAACTGGTTTAACGTCCATTATAACAAAAGATAATTTGTAGCATGTCTCTGGGTATTTACCTCTTAGAACATATTATACATTTCTATATATATACCCCAAAAACCCAAGAATAATCCTAAAACTTTGAATGAAAAGAATGAGTGGATACATAAATTAAATAATGGGAATGGAGGCAGAAAGTGTCCTATATAAAATAAATGAAAATATTCACTAACTCACATGATGCCTCTTGAACTATTTAATCATTAGTACTAATCACCCAGTACTGAGTATCACTTATTGACCTTTTAATAAGATTTCATTTTGGTTTTAGGAGCTTGACATCATGGATTCTATCCTGATCTGTGGGAAGAAACAGGGACTGTCGTTTCACATAATAAATTTAGGATATCATTCTACTGACTGAATTAAGAGAAAGAAGGTGAGAGCATTGCCAGGCTGTCCTTGTCTTCACTTGTTGACATTTGTCCTCAGGAAGCAGGCTCTGCTGGAGGCCCTATAATATTTTTTTTTCTTTGTTCAGTGCTGTACTGCAGTACGCTAATAAACTGTTACAAAGCTCACTTTAGATGTGTTAACTGCATTTCTACATAATTCTAAAACATTTAGTATATTGCATACCTTACGCATAATATAACATGAATGAGTGCAATTTGTACATGTTCCTAGCTTATTGTAGTTACTTTTTAATTACTTTATCCCTCTTTTTGGTATCATATAGTCTGCTAAGAGGTCCCAACAGACCTTTTCCTTTCTATTACATATCCAAGACCAGTTTTAGCCTGAATATCTGCTCAAGAGATCTCAAGATCTTCTGCAACATAAATAGGGCATGTTGGAGAGATAGGTATATATCATAGTGTTTCTTTAGTCTTCCATTCCATATAAAGAAAAATACTTTTCTTACTCTGTTCACACATAATCTGAATGGACAGATGGGAAGCTTCGTATTTTCCCCCACACTTTGCACCCATGCTCCACAGTGACAGGAACAAATACATGTTTTGACAGATCATCATTTTGCTTTCCTCTACTTTAGTCTTACAGAAAAGATATAAGCCAAACTATTTACTATGGGAATGTAAGGCTGGACTTCTTAACATCTCTGAAGGTCAGTGGCCCGGTACGTATTTATGAAGATATGTCATGTTGGCTCGACTAATAGCCACTTGTGAGTGCTATGGGAATGTAAGGCTGGACTTCTTAACATCTCTGAAGGTCAGTGGCCCGGTACGTATTTATGAAGATATGTCATGTTGGCTCGACTAATAGCCACTTGTGAGTGGGGCATTCTCTTATGATTTATCCATGTATTTTTCAGGCAAATTGTCACTGTAACATTTACAGTACATCTGTAAGTCAGTGGTAAACACATTGTTTATGCTGACATCAAAGAGCTCTCTTTAAGCCCACAAGTACAATCATCATGTCATACTTACCCTTGGAGTGAAGATACTCAGGTACCTTTGTAATAAGGCAGACTGTAGCATTTGACAGGTTGTGCTTACCTTGCCAGTTCTGCATTGCTGTACCGAGCGATGGAATCACCTGAAACAAGTACAGTACCAAACAAGTACAGTACCAAACAAGTACAGTACCACTGACAGTGAATGTTCTTACAGCTGGAGGGACCTGGTTAGATTGGTGATGTCTTTCTATGGTACTGGAGGGAAAAGTCAAATGAAGCATGGTACAGTGTCAATGTTTATATGGATTTCATGGTTACTAACACGCTAAGTACTAAATAGATTTCATTTAAGGAACTGTAATTCTGTTGTCTGTAAACAAATCAGGGATATTGGAAAAGATAAAGCTTCCAAAGATACCTGTCTGAACATTTTTTATATGGACCTTACTGAAGAAGATAACAGATAATCTTTAGGGTACAACATGCAATTTATTTCTAATGTAATTCACAAACCATCTTCCTTGGATTCCAACCCAGATTATATTAGCTCATTGCTAAATACCTTTATATGGTTTATTTAATCTTCCTTGCCTCCTAACTGACATCAGTTTCTTCCAATCCATTTAATGACATTATATGTTCTGTTATCCAACACGTAATTAACATAAATAAAGACTAGTGGTCTAAGTACCTTAAATTTTGGACAGACTGCTTGGAAGTCTCTATGTCACTTTCGGCACAAAAAATCACAGTTAATTTCACCTTAATCCTACTGTCTTGTCGTATATAATCCAAATAAATGTCAAGATATGGTGTTTAATCAGCAGTTCATGGGATATGTAATATTTTAATTAGCTACAAATTATTGATTGTTGTTGTTTTTATCAGAGTTTTGAATTTAGAGTTTGAATATGCATCATGTGCTTTGTAATTATGTTGTCATAAATTAGTCTTTTATTTTGTTTATTTCATATATTTTGGACTATGAGTAGTACAGCTAGCTAAAAAAAACTTTCAGGGACAAGCATAAGGTTTCATCTTTAAGTTCATGGTAATATACATTTTAGGTGGAACAATTTGAAATTAGTGAATATGTCATGTAGAATTGTTTATTTGACATTTGAAATAATATTTGTTTAGTGCTATACTAATTTCAATATTCAATTGTTACTGCTTTCTATTGAAATTATAAAGAAATTAAAAATAAAATGATTCGAAAAGTCAACACTCCCCATATCACTTCTTCTTATTATTACCTGTTTATGGACTTTTAAACACAACAGTTGTTCAGAGACAGAAGTTTTTTGTTTAATATCTGTCTGACTCTTTTGGTAATCATTAGTCGCCCCAATATTAGAAAATGTTGGCAACATCCAGCAAGAGCATTATTACTTTATGGAAGCTATGTCCTATAAAATGCTAATTTTGCTGTAAAGTACTGTTTTGTTTGAAAATGCTGCTTTGCTAGGTTGTTTAATGTAATATATACCCTAACCAGCACAACTAAGTGCAGCAGCAGAGAAAGAATCAACATCAGATACTGATTCGGGATACCTGCAGAAATGCGATTATAAAAAAGAAGGCCTTTAGCCCAATGTGGTAGAGATATTTGTTTCTCTTTGAAAATCAGTTGTGCAGCCAAGACCAACGACCTTTGGAAGACACCAGCTGAAGAGGTCACTAGAAAGGAATAAGGAGTTACAGGAAGGTTAACAACGGTTGACTTGCAGGATTACCTCAGCCCTGCACGACACTACTTGGACCCTTGCTGGTGTGCAACAAGAACTGTAAGACGTTGTTTCTGTTTAAGAAAGTTTCTTCCTACAATTTGTTCTGTTTTTATTTGTTGTACTTTAATATAAATAAAGTGCACTGAATGATAAGAACTGCCATCGAAGTGTGGTACCTGCTACCCTAGTTGTTGTTTTTTTGATGAGCAGAATCTGATCGTTACACCAAATCAGAATACTTTTTTCTCCTGGATTTGATGCTAACATTCTGAACCAAGGAGGAGATATTTGTGTGAGAGAACTCTTATTCTTTTCCTTGGCTAAAGTGAGACATTTATGGAAAATATGGTCCAGGAGGCATAATCATGATGGACTCCATTTTATCAGTTCAAGGACAGACTGAGTCTATTGATAAATATTTGGTCAGTCCTTATTAATTAGTTCACTGAATTACATCTGTACTGTCCGCTATTAAGAAACCTCTGTAAGAAATAAGAATGATCAACCTCACTGTTAAGAAAGGAATGTTTCCTAGGAGATATGGGCTCAGACTGACTAGGCCAAGAGTATCTTCTTGCTAGTAAACAGTTATGCACTTAAGTTTTAACAGACATGTAAGGTTCAGAGTTTTGAACTATAACAATGTGCTTGCTGGACCTTGTGCGTCTATTAAAATGCAAATTATAAAGTGTCATAACTAGGCATTTAATATTATTAAAACTATATGAGTTCAAGTGACTGAATTAAAACATGTCTAAATGTTTGCCTGTTATCAAAAGTAAATAGCAAAAGCTAAATAGTAGATATTTTAACTGCTGTCAGCTTCAACAGGAACTCACAGGTATTTTAAATTAGCCTGCCTTTCTGAGTGCCTTATAAATGCTGACAAGTTGGCTATGTTAAATGAAAGCTAGCTAATGAAGCCTTGTTTAGAAATAAGCAACTTAATCCTGTAATTAGAAGCACATAGTTCCCTACAAACATACAGGGAACAGCAACAAGTAAAAACAGAATTAAATGTGGGATGATAGGAACTTTGTTTAAAACTGTTGAACTATTAATGCTGCATGTAAAAATATGATTTTTAAATAAACTATTTGCAATAAGAAACTAAATATTGTGCCTTTTACTAATTTGATTTCTAAGCAGTATGATACCAATGAAACTGCCCCAGTGGTATTTGATATATTACCTACATACCACTACTAAGTTAGCTATGTGTAAAGTATCAGTGGATGGTATGAAACTGAATGGATTACTACATCCCCTAATGACTGCCATATTCATTGAGAAATCTTACACCTGGCATGCACAACATCTAAAAGAGGAAAATAGAAATTATATATGCTGATGAAGACATGAAATAGTATCCTGTAATAAAATAGCAATTCATTGTTGTGTAAATTACTATATCCTGTAGTGCTAATACATAATCTGACACATTATGTTAGAATAGGTCAAAACATTGCCATTTCAAGGTAACATGCACGTTGTGAGGGGAAGGCCCCATTAGCTACTCTGCTATCTGACTACACTTCAAGTAAATATTTGGAGTAGCAACAGCTGTTTGATACAATATTAGGAACATGAAGATCAGATTAAAGTTAGTATGAATGAGGAAAGGGCAACAGCACTCAGGTAGAGTACTTCGAATAAACATTATTTATACTTCTAATGAGAATAGGAAAGGTCAGCAGTCTGACACAGTGATAAGAACACAATCTTCAGATAAAGAATAGGGGATATGTCTAGAAAAATCATCAGAAACTAGTGTCCAGCTTTGGCTGCAAGGGTAAGAATGATCCATGTGTTACTAGAAAAAGGTTACCGACTTAGTGAAGTCAAACATTATAGAAACTCATAGGGAATAATCCATAGCATATGATATGGGACATTATCATAAGATTTCAGCCACTTAAAGACTAAAGGATGCCCACACGGAGACAGAAGGGGCAATACCCATAGTGATCCATTCACTAAAAAAAGAAAAGAAACCTGGGCAGTGTATTTTGCATTAGTCGGCCTTTCTGAGTGCATTAGAAGTGCTAACACGTGGGCTTGTTAGAAATAAGGTTCTCAGCAGCATGTACCTGGAAAAATAGAGGTTGCTGAAGTAAAAGGTAAGGAATTTGTAAAGCCAAATGAAGAAGAGTTTTTTCTGGAATTAGTTGCCTTTAATAGATAAAGAAATTAAAAATCCAGTACCTGTATTCTTAAATGAAGAAGCTCCACCTCCCAGATTGTGTCAGTGAGCTGAAGATAGTGCTCCTGCCTTTGCAGATATTCAGATAAGCAATGAAAATTTTAATACAGCAGAATGACTGGACTATATGTTAGGGAAGGACATGGACAATATAATGAGAGAAGAAAGGGAGGCATATCTCATAACCGTATAATGGGTTGGAGAACTACCTGTTTTACAGGGTTATAAAAGACAGAGCTATACGACATCAAGTCTTGGTTCCATATCCTTTTTAACTAATAGTGTTGAATCGATACGCATCAAATAATGGAAATCAACAAAGGAATGCGCAAAATCAGAGCGAGAACTTTATCTAGGCCTCATTGGCCTGCTGTAATAACGGCCATTGAGATTTTCTGTGCAGCACATTCTGAGTGTGAAAAGACATCAACATATGTTAGGTTTAGATATTTGCTTACACATTATCCTCCTATTGAAGTCATGGTTAGCCATGGATCTTGTAGACCAATTAGCAAAGTATAGTAATGACTACCAATACATTCCAGTGATTGTTGACTGTGCTGCAATGTTTTCTGAAACAATGCCACTGCAAAAAAGCCAATGATAAGTCAATAACCAAAGAGACAGTTTTACTCTTCTCCAGATTTTTAACCCACAGAAGTATTCAGAAGCTGAGGAATCCCATTCATGCAAGGTGCTATACACCAGCTTCATCTCACATTTAAAATCAAGTCAGTGTACCACTCATAAACAGCTGGGCTAGTGGAGGGCTTTAATAAAGCTCTAAACTCTGTGCTGAAAATAGTTATAGAACAACATGGTAAAAACTGGGGTCAATTACTTCCCTACCTCCTAGCTATTGTATGACATGTACCTCCATTTGAGTACTTATATGACAAACATCCCCCAAGGCTTGCTACACATAGAAAAGGAGGTATGATAGGAAAATAAATCCACATTTAAATGAGTAACAGCACACTTTAAAAACATACAAGGTAGGCTGAAAATCATTAAGCAAATAGCAGAAGAACATGTGACAGATACGAGAAATAGAACACAAGATGAATAACATGAATGCTACACTCAGAAAAAAACAAAAAAAAAAGGAACGGAGTGTCAGTATTAAATCAGATTGCTGAGAATAATTTTGTAGCATGATGGCAAGGACTACAAAATAAGGTAAACTGGAAAGAGAAAAAAGAGCTGATATATCGCATATATGTCCTAAAATCATGGAGGGAAACTGAAACATCTGTTGTCAGTCCAAGATAGATACAAATGGTATGATATCATGGAATTCTGTCCCTACAGTTCAAATACACAACATTTGATCAAAGTATAAGAAATAAGAACTGGAAGGATTCTTACTGAGTAATTATTTCTCTCCTCTCAGATATTTGATAGAAAAGAGTTAAGTCAACATCATAATGAAATTATGCCAGGAGAGAAATTAAACGTAAAATCAAAATGTGACTCAAAAAAGTCAGTAAGTGACAAAATTAAAACAATGCTTAACCAGACAGACATTGAAGAAGCCCAAAATGAGTTTAATATTCCAACTGTCTTGGCCCTTGAGACAGATGTTCCCCCAAAAGTTTGTAACGATTCCCTGAAACTGAATAAGATATCAACAGTTGGCGCTTAATGCAATGTTCCGCGTGACTGAGCTCATACATAAGTTAGGCATGGTAAATTTTTTTGTCCAAGCTAGATTTATCTACTGGATGACTAGGAGAGTCCTGGTACCCATGAGGCGAAATAGAAGCCATCATTCTCCTCATTTGAATGTATTTTTCATTATACTCTATAATCCAACACTTTTCAAAGTCTCATGGATCAAGTCCTGAAAACTCAGGCTGAGAAGTCAGCTGCGTCATGACAAAGATGTTTATTTAGAAGACTGGGTCTATATTTTGTCAATATACAGACTGTGTTAGAATCTTTAAGACATGCAGAACTGACTGCTAATGCAAAGCCACATAGTTAGACTAGGTGATTGAAAGAGGTGTTATTAGATATCAAAATCATGAAGTTAAAGCTGTTCAGAACTGGTTAAAACCCAGAAACAAAGGTCATGTGAAAGCACTCCCAGGGAATACGGGCTACTATAGAAAGTTTGAACACACCCTTGCTTCAGCCACTTCTTCTCTTATTGATCTTACAAATGTACACCCCCCCCCCCTTCATCCAGATAAGGTGGACTATAAGCAACAGAATATTATTTCAGTCAAGTGAAGAGGACTGACTGTTCAGTACAGTCTTACTTGCCTCTGGCTTTGAGAAGATCTTTTTTCAGTGCATTGATTCATCTGAGATAGGAGTTGTTAATATGCTTTCTTTAATATTATTAACTACAACTGTATGATTAAACATATAACAGGCAGCAATTGCTTCAATGCAGATGGGTTACCATTGTCCCACAGCCATTTGTATTCTGTATAGAGTCAGTGATCCTATGCTGACAGGGTAACCATTGTGGTATAGTAAATGATACCAAAAAATGGGAGAGCACAAGCCTAGATGAAACAAGCAGATAACCAAGCAATCCAGGATCACCACTTCTGCAAGAAAAAAATGAGAAAATGTACAAAACTGATATATATTTATTATTATTTATAAGCAAACATTTTCTTCATTAATAAATATATAAATAAATATATGTATATATATATATATATATATATATATATATATATATATACACACACATTGGTTCCTTTCATTTTCTTCATTTGTTGTTTCCTGTGGAAGTGGTGAGCCTGGATTCCTTGGTAAAATGATAAAAGGCAAACAGCATGCTTTTACTCATATAAAATCTTTTTTTTTTTAATGAAAATTTTATTTTATTGTAAATATTGTGTTCTGTTATGAAACTGCATTTTAATTTTCAGTTGTTTTGTGTCATCTAATCAATACAGTAAAGCATGGAGCAGCAGACAGCATGATGCACAAGTGACAGGCATGGTATACCAGAAGAAATATATTTAAAGGGTATGAGTTCAGCCTAATATAAAAGAGACACATGCCTGTTTCTGACAAGATTTTTTTTCCCGGATATGGATTTGGATAATTTCTAGTAATCAAACTATTAATACCCAAAAGTCTGATGCGACAATATTAGGAACTCAGAAAGAAATTAATAAAGCTTACATTAAGGATCTAGAAGGAATGTCTGTATAGTCAACTGAATTACAAAGGTACTCAGGATTTAAATTAAATAACACATTATCATTTGGCAGGTGAGATGCCCCACTGTTTTGCACACCTTACTTTTTAGCTTCTTTGAATTTCTTCGCTCATATATTACACCTGACACACTGTGCCAGTTGGCCGCAGCCTGTCTGATTATAGTATTGACCTCCTAATTCAAACTTCCCTTCACCTCAACCACCCTTTCCAGATATTTGAAGTCGTTAATGTGATCCAGTATTTTCCCTTCTGTCTCAGTTTTCAGCTTCTTCTGATTTCCCCCATTTGCTGCCATTACAGCTGTCTTCTCTGTATTCAGTTTCATCCCAAGTGCTTTAAATTTTGCATTCCATTCTCCTACCCTTTGCTGGAGATCTTGCCGAGAGTCTGCCTGTAGTGCTATATTGTTTATATACAAAAACTCAGTTTATCTGTCCCCTCTGTCCTCTTTGCTAATGAAGTCTATTACAAGTATCAACAGCAGTAGGCTCAGAGCTGAACTCTGATGCACACCCAATCTCATTGTGAACCCCTCTATAAAAGTGAACATTGTTCAGACTTGAGTCATTGGGTCCTTGTACATAGCTAGCACTAATTTTACCAATGTTTCCAGGAGTTCAAACCATAGTAGGACTGCCCAAATTAAATCGTACCTTGTCATGTCCTTCTTCCAAGTCTAGGAATGACCAGATGGACTGTTTCCTCATTTCTATCTTTTTCTCAAGTATTTATCTCACTGCAAACATTGGATCATTTGTGTTACATCCTGATCCAAATGCAAACTGTTCATTTCCAACCTTACTTTCCATTACTCTGCATATTCTTTTATCCGTGTCCCTCTGCGCTACATAAATCGCATTTTGTGTATTGCAATCAGCTCCTACCCTAAGTTCCCATAATTGTCCAGTCTCAGGGTGTTTAAAAAATCTTGATTCATCAATAAATGTACATTGTGGACAACTGCCACAACTGTGTGTTCCAACTGAATTATTTACCCTGGTATTTCTATTTCTAGGGTAACATAGTTGTTGCTTCAGATTCTTCTGATTTTTAAAAGTAAAATTAGGTCTAATACCTACTACTTTCGTGGTGTCATCATCTACCAGTAATATGTGACAGTTTCTTTCTATAGTGCTCCTAAATTTAGTGAAGTTAGTTGCATAGGGAATAACCATGGGCAAACTGGGCTTACTTGTTATATGATTCAGTACTGGCTCAGTAGTAGTAGACAGAGAAAAATATGGTTTAGCTCTGCCTGTCCTCTCTTTTTTGAACCTTTAATTAAGCAGCTCTAACTTCTTGTTCACTATACCCTCTATTATAGAAGCTGTTTTGTAAGTTTGTTAATTCTTCATTATAATCATCATCTTGACAGCATATATGAGAAAACCTCATTGCTTGTCCTTTCACTATATTAGAAATAATGTGAGGGACATGCATACTGTCCCGATGTAAAAATGCTGGACAGTAACAGTATTTCTTATGTAGTTTGGTATTCCAAATATTCTCCTGTTTAAAAATAGTTACATCAAGCAAGTCTATTGTACTCATAGAATAGTTCACGGTAAAACGTAAAAAATCTCCTGTAGTATTGAGATGATCATGAAATGTGTGTAGACTAAGCTCATCCCCCTTCCATCCTATAATGAGGTCATCTACGACATACATCTGAATAGAAGGATCTAAATGTAGTTTGCTGGTGGGAGGCTTCCACTGTTTTTTTTCTACCCCTGCTTATAGCTGTCCTCAAATGCAGCCAGCTCTTCTTCTCATTTAATAGGTCTACCGATCCAATTATAGTCTCACTGACCTCAACCCAACCTTCGTATGGACCTGGTGTGGATCTAGAATGCTGCAGCGTCCTACTGCTGCTGGGGGATTGTTCTCTAACCCCCCCCACCCTGAAACAGCCTCGCAAGCCATGCAATTACTGCCTATGTAATGTACATGCTCACTTCCTCAAATGCACAACCTCCCAAACAAGGTGAATAACACTTGTAACATGAAGCTTGCTCAGATCTAAATCCTATTTTTGCAATGACCCTAGGAAGCCTCCTTACCCCCAGGATGGGTGAGCTCATATCAGCCGTGGGCATTCATCCTTCCCACGTATTCATTCTCTCCAGCTCACATGTGAACATATGTTGTCCTCTGTGTAGTTAGGGCTTTAGCCTCACCTTCTCCAGGCCAAACTGCCAATTTCCATTATTGGCCGAGATAAGGTTACTCTGAAATTCTAGCTAATTTGGGCTTAAGTGGCAAATACCATTCAGTAATAAGGAACATAGTGACAGATATGTAGATGATTTGATGATCTGCTTTTATGTAAGTACTCAATCAAGAATACATTATTTCCATTTTTGAACAAACCTCTTGTGTTTCTTCCTTTGTGTGAAAAGGTTATGGAAAGAAAACTAAAATCACACGATCTGCAGTGCAACACAGAAGCACAGAAAGTCTTTTTTTTTCAATGGGTCAGTAGCCTTTTAAAATATTCTTCTTTCTCATGAAGACATTGGTATTACATGGGTACAGAAGACCAACTAGTAGTCATTATCTCACATAATCAGTATGATATTTTCCCAGTTTTATAGCTTAGAGTAGGTTTTGAACTTCAAGCATGTAATTTGGCATATCAAAGTGCATAAACTGTGATGTCACTTGTCCTCTGGAGTCTGTATATCAGGTATTCTCAGCCTATCAAGATCATTACTATTCTAGAAGGAAATTTCAAATAAGAGATTTTTAGGTCTGCCAAGTACATAATTATTATTGTAATAAGAGCATAGTTGTGTTTCTTGAAAAGGTTAAATCAGCTTAATTTATAACTATTGTACATTTATTTTATTTATTTATTTATTTTATTTCACCATCATTCTGTATAACCTTACAGGCTAAACCATTTCAGTTTGTCTAAGTTGTCTCCTATTATCTGTTTCAAATTAAAAGAGACATACTTAAGTATATTACCAGAAAAATTGTCTTTGATTGTATTTACAAGACGTTTTACGAATTTCAGCAATAAACTACTGCTAAATGGATACATCAATAGATTGCCATAATTCAAGTAACTTATTCCACATTAATGTATTTAGTGGCTGTGAATTATGGGATATAATGACAAGCTTTTATTACAGATTTAACTAGTACTAGTATGAATATAAGTGATATGCAGCTCTTTACAAAGTGGCAACTTTTACAGGATTGTGCAATATATTGGGTTTCAGGATTGGGTTCGATATTACAACTTCGATGTTTAGGTTTTCGATCACCTTAGCATTCGATCTTGTAATATAGACCCTCAATAGCCAAGGAGACTGAGAGTATTTGTATTGATTCTTTGATTTCTCCTCTAATTCATGTTTATTTATGTATACATCTGTATTTGCATTTATTTGCATTTATTTACCAGGGAAATCCAAACTGGACAATTTATTTGTACTGGAATCACAGAGAGAAGGGGTCTGCTAGCTTCCCCTTGCTTGTTAGGACAAGCTGTTGGCCGGTAACACGATGTATTAAAAGTATTATATTATTGTTGTAGTTGTAATTCCTAAAATAGTCAGTAATTATTGATGTACACATTCAATGGTGGGCTTCACATATTTTCTTAACAAACATTGCAGATGTTTAAATGATGTTTGGAACAGACCAATTTGTCATGGGTCATCTTTAGTGTGGAGAGGAGGGCATAGTTGAGCAGGTAGGGGAAAGTTGGGGTTAGAAAGGTTAAGTAGAAAAGGCAGGCTTTACAAGGAGGTTAGGACAAGGAAGGGTTAACTAGTGGAAGGATGTAAGGAGGAAGTGAGGTATGGAAAGGGGGAGGGTCTTTAGGGCTTTTGAGGTGGGGAGTTACCTGTTGGGATCCACATTTTGGCATGATTTTATTGCCTGCCCATCCCCCCCCCTTTTTATTATGGAAGCTGTTGGTGCTGGAAGCTGTTGGTATTTTGATTGGGGTGAGGCCCAGGGGCAGAGAAGGGGGACAGGCTTTCCCCTCTTCTGTTCCCCCATTAGTGTATTATTGAAGGGAGGAAGTTTGAAGTGGTGGAAGCAAGTGTGTGGACACTGCTTGCACCTGCTGGTTTGGAAGAAAAATGAGGCTTTGGGATGAAGGTGAGTGGTTGAATGCTGTCTGAAGTATGAGGATAAGTGAGGGGATGAAGGACATTGCTTATTCAGCAAGGGTGAGTGGTGCTATGCTGCCATTATGGATGGTCATTTAATGTTTTGTAAATGTGCAATGAAAGAAAGTTATGTTTAATAAAGTTTGATTCACTTATTTCTTTATGTTCAAGCAATAAAGGTCGTCAAAGGTATTTTGGTGTTTGGTTTCTTTATTAAAGTGGAACGTGACAAGTAATAATTTAACCGGTCTACTATGAGTAACCTGAGTTTTTCTTTTTTAATGCTTATCTGTCTTTACTGGACAAGTATCCATCAGATGATGGTAACTTGTTGTTTTTATCCATTCTTATCAATAATCACGGTTGATCTACCATGGGACTTTTAGGACATTGTAACAAATAACCCATTACTTTTTATATCTGTATTCCTTTCCTAAGTGAATATGTGTCTTACTGACTGGCTTCTGTTTTCTAATATCTACTATAGTCAAACCAATACTGGTTTCCACCAGTGAACTTGGATCTTCAACAAACTGAGCATTTTTGTTTGTTTGCTTGCTTTTAGACAAATCGGTACATTTATTCTTACTGCTTCAATACTTATTTAGAATTTTGAAGGTTAAAATGTAATTACATAAAGTCATATGCTCTTCTATACTCTTCCCCTAATCTGTAATCGCTCACTTGCAGACATTTTCTTCTTGCACTATATTTGTTCATCTGTTCTACCTTTTCCTTTATGTCTTTTGATACTAAGCTGTTTTATTCTATACTAGCCTATTCTATACAGTGAATATGTTTTTTTGTACTATGATTTTATCATCTGTATAACTTGTCCTTTTGAATTTTATACTTCTTAATGTGGAACTGTGAATTATCATGCAGAACTGTGAATTTCTTTTTTTTTTTTTTTACTTCCAAACTTCGTATTTTGATTTTTGTACTTGTATAATTTTGTATTGTGGAGTGTTTCTCCCCAGGCCTCCACTGAAAAAGGGTCAGGCTCAGATGGATTAACCCAGTAAACAAATTTCAAATAAATAAAATAATAAATAATTACATTAATTTAATGTGCTGTTATATATTAAATTGAATTAATATAAACATCTACAGCATTTGACATTCAATAATCTAAATTAAACATGCATTTTTTTTTCAAAAATACATGTTTTAATCATTGATAAATTAACCTTTTCAAATACAGAACATGATTTTTATTTGTTTCTTGTTGTCCTGATATTTATAACATTATGTAAGCCTGGAGTAAGACATTCTGATTACTTCAGTCAGTTTTCAAGAATCAGATCAAGACTTTTTTTTTTTTGAAACAGTGCCAATCCTTCATGAATATCTACTTTTATTTTGGTAAAATGTGAACATACTACCATGATGAATGAACAAGAATATGGTTACAAAGTCAGATCTCTGACTTAACCCCTCGTGAATGCTCTGATATATCATGGTATACCCCAACCATATCCAACTTCTTCCCTTGTGTTTAATCCTTTATACCTAATGGCCTGTCTTAACCTTATATCTTGACATAAATTCTACTTTACAAATAGTATTAGCTAAGATCAAAGCCTAGGTTGTGTTGTCATGATGTAACAAATTTGTATTTTCTTATTTATACTACATTTTGTGTACTTTAGTCTTTATTGATTATTGCAACTCATTCATTAAAATTTACTGTTACTCATGGAACTTTTCTCCCCAGGCCTCCAATGAAAAAGAACTTGTGTCCAGTCGGACTTTCCCTGTAAACAAATGTTAAATAAATAAAAATATATAAAAAATGGTTTACTATGACAATGTTGAATGGATTTGGTTGAATCCACTTTGACGAATTCCGGAGGCAGAACGGCAACAATATCAAACCCGATATTGTCAAAGTACAAATCTTGCCCCTATCTTAACCCATGTTAAAGTCTGTTCCAAGGTCAAATTCGAGATCTACTTCAACAATGTCAGAATTTGACATTGCCACTTTCTGGACGTGAGTCAATAATACCATCATTCGACCGAGTCCGCTTCAAAATTGGCATAGTAAACCATATTAAACAAGCTTGCAATGGAAGCTAATTAACGCGTGAAAAACTAAATGATGACTGATGACTGATTATTCACCCATGCATCCAACTACAAATGTAGCTACTACAATAAAATATACTGGTAATATGTGCCACTAAGCAGAAAATGAAACTCAACATTTTCAAGAGAAAATGCTACCCTCGCCGCACACTCCCCGCACACATACCACAGCATTGATCCTTAGAGCGTAATACTACATAATACATAATACAGAAGAATCTGGAAAAACACAGAATATAACAGATGTGCAGGCATCCTGATAAAATCAGCTTGATGCATGCATACTTACAACTCTCAAAAATGTGGCAGCAAGTGCATTAATTAAATCAGTGCAGTATAGAAACATTAAAGCAACCATGATGTATTGTTATCCCCCAGATGTGAGATGAGATGTGCAGAAATAAATTTACTTCATACAATAACATTACTTTAAAAGGACATTAAAACAATTTGATTGCACAACAACAAATCTCACATCTAAGATAAAGCATGTTTATGCATGTCTGGCCTTGCCTGATTTCTGTGACTTCAACTTCAACATCAGACCTTAACAGCCATTAATAAGATCTGCACTACATACAGCCAAACATCAATTACTGCTAAACATATTATAATATAATATAATATAATATAATATAATATAATATAATATAATATAATATAATATAATATAGGCTTACTGGTACTTTTTTGGATCAGCTAAGCCTGAGCATAAGTGTATGGATATAATAATTCAGCTCGTTAGTCCCTGTTGTGCTTTTGGTGATTTCACATTAGAGAAAGATGGTCATGCTATCAGGCCAGTGTTGTTTATGGTCTGATGTCACAGCCTGCCAAATATGACAGCTTTTTCCATTTCCTGTCATTGGTTACATGTTCTATTACATTTAGTGATCTCAGAATAAGACTAATAAAAATAGGGGGGTAATTGTGGCAAACTCTCTTACTTGTGTTGTGGGGGGGCAGTGTTTTATTTGTATTGTATCCTCATTTGTATTTTTATATGCATTTGGTTGTAATATGGCAAGGCCAAGAATATACATTATTAGAATTTGTGCACTTAACCTGGCACTTACGAATGTTTGCAGCCATGCTACTACGGTGAAGCTGAGATGAGTTGAAGACATATAAGATAATATAATATAATTATTCTCAAAATAACACGATATAATTATTCTCAAAATAACACGATCATAGAAGTAGCCTCTCACTCAAAACTTTTAGAGATCAGCATAGATGAAAAGATAACTTTTGACTTGCACATCTACAATAATGTCAAAAAGACCCTACAAAAACTGGGTACCCTCTTGAGGCATAAACGTTTCCTAAACCACTCTTCTAAACAAATCCTGGCTTCAACATTTCTCCTACCTTCTCTCCTATATGGTGTTCCACCTCCTTACCAACATTCAGTCCTCTCTGAAAACAAAAATTGAGACTTGTTACATTAAAATTGCCAGATTTACAACCAAAGTTAAATATTCCTATCATCACTGCTACTGTCTCCACTCATTGAACTTGCTTGAACTTCCACATTACCACACATACTTACATCTAACAACAGCACACAAGAATCATCTATAAGTACCACTAAATGCAGCACACAAAATCCTCTGTAAGTCTTCAGTCTGTCCTGCCCTCTCCTCAGTGCTATATCTGTTCCAACCCAACAGACCTCTCAGATCTGAGAACAAATTTTTCTTACAAGTAGAAAAAGCACAACTTTCAGCTGGTCAAATGCTTTACTCTTATGCTATAGCCAAACTCTGAAACTCACACCCATCATCTATCAGAACAATTAGTAACACTTCCTCCTTCAAAACGTCTCTACGCCATCATCTCTCCATCTTGTTGCAATGCTCCTGCACCCCTTTCAACCCTCTATAACCTGAACTCCTCTATAAAACTATTACCCTACACTTAACTTAATCCACATGTACAATTTATAATCATCCATCTAATTTACTATACCCTCCCTAGCTTTTCCATTCTACTGTGCTAAGACTAATAACCTGTCTTATTCCTCTGTCATAATCACTGCTGCCTCTTGTTACCCTTTCTTTCACTAATATGCTGAGCTAAAAATAGGAATCTTATTTCATGAATACAAATATTACTGTTCTCTCACCCATACCCCAATGTAATCCAATAACCAATTGCCATCCAATGAAATATTTTGTTAAGTATAGCTGTAAATGTTTTCTTTTCCTTGTGCCTGACTATATATATAGATATATATATATATATATATATATATATATATATATATATATATATATATATATATATAGGTTTACTATCATAATCTCGAAGTACTTATTAGCGAAGTGTTTCGCCGAAAGTACACATTACCGAACATCCCAAATGTCGCAAAATAGCGATCCCTTTACATGAGCGAACGTTATATTTGTGAATACACAGTCCATTCGCAAAAATGATGCTCGCTCCTGTAACCTGCACACATATGCTGTTCGAATACTTCATAGCCTTGTAATTGCACAGTGGCATTTCAATGGTAAACCATATATATATATATATATATATATATATATATATATATATATATTGTACTCTTGAATGCATGTACATGCATTGAAATTTTCAACATTTCTAAATTTTTGGAATACTTTATTGCAATTCTATGTCATTCCAATTTTTGTAATACTTTTTGTCATATGTATATTATATGTATTTGTGCTGGAGCTTTTTTTTCCCAGGCCTCCACTGCAAATGGGTTCATTTTGGTCCAATGGACTTTCCTGGCAAACAAATACCAACAAATAAGTAAATAATATGATATAATAATATAATATAATATAATGTAATATAATATACTATAATATAATATAATATAATATATAATAATTGGATTTCTTGAAACTATTTAGCTTACTTTTGTCAGTATTAAGTGAAACAGATACCTGTTAAGCAGAGAAAAACACACATATTTTGATTTAGGACTACATCCATTCTTTTCATAACATTTTATTTCAAATCCCAAATTATTCATTAAAGAACAACTGCTTCAAGCATTCTATAAATTTAACTGCAAGTTGCAGAAATCTTATATGGAAGTAATAGATGCTCTATTCAAATAAAAGAAAAAAAAAACACAATAATCAAGATGTCAAACAAAACACCAGTATCCAGCAGCTAAAGGGTTTTTGTGACCTAGATAAAAAAGTCGACATAAACCTAACAATTCTGTAGTGTCTTAATTAAAGCAAGTAGATGAAGGAATAAAAATGTCAGCTGTGTTGCAGAGTTCGCTGTCAGATTCCTGTGCTCCTGGCGACCTCAAGGCTAGTATCTCACAATCTTCTCTGCCTTGATGTTAAGCTGTGATTTTAGCCTCTAGTACTACAGTGCACCAAAGACCTGAATGACTGGCATTAAGAAAGTATATTATGATAGCACTGATTGCTACCTAAATGGATGCTACAGTAAAAAATGCACACTGTTATGGGAATTTTGGAAGGCTGCAACAGGTGCTGTTACATTGTTGTAAATCATGTTAAATTAAGATTAAACCCCCAGAGATTAAATAAATTAAAAATTCAGTAATATCATGCAATAATAAAAAGATAAACTGAGTGAGTTATAGGCAAATACCTCTATCTTGTGACCTGCCGGCTAGTCTAGAATTGTAGCAGTTAATGAAATGTTATGGTTTAGACAGACAGGAATTACTGACCATTATCTGTGTGGTACAAGGTGTAAGTAAAGTGTGCTTAAAGAAGGAGGCCACACAAAGCGGGGTTGAAATCCTAGCCTGGCTAGGTAGTATCCAAAGGAGTAAGCACAAAGTAGTATTTCTCTGCTAACATTAACAAAAGATACGTAACTAAGAAATAATTAAATATTTTTAGCCCTTTTAAAGGCTGAGTGGTACTCTGTTAGAAGAATATTTGTTAGGACTGCTTAACTGATTTTTTTTGACAAGATAGTTTTCAGATTGTTTATACATCAGACATAGCAGGAAGTGAAAATATAACAGATAAAGCACAAAAGGATGCAGTTCCACTGTAGGTTAATATTGCACACAGATAATTCATACATAATGCATTTAGGCATGGCAGGAATTTGCACTGACTGCAGTTAAGTGCAACTTTGTACCAAGTCATTTAGCACAGCTACACTTATGGGAAGCTAGTTTTTTTAATTATGAAAATTATTGGTAAATGACACATGCAGGTAGGTGCGAGCATGAATGGGTGTGCCTTCTTTGAAGGTTGGGCGTCGGGCTGGCAACTCGGCACCGTAAAAATCCACTGCCAATCGTGAGCGGACCGGAGTTCCACTGTGGCGACCCCTAACTGGGAAAGCCGAAAGATACATCGGTAAATGACATAATGATGAAATGTAAACAAAAATGACTGCAAGTTGTGTGATGATCTCATATAAATAAGGTACCTTTCCCACCTCACTGTGATTTGTAGTCACCTTTTTATATGCTTCTGCAACTTGTCCATATGCCTTATAAAAGTAAAAGCTATGCCTTTTCTGTTCACTTTGCAGTCAGCGACAATACTTGATGTGGTGGCTATCTTGACTATTTCGTGCAGTGAGCTACTTGTCTTGCCCAGTAAAACTGCTCACTGGCCAAGATAGTGTGGATATACACAAAGAGTGGGTCATTTTAATTTTGCTGACCAAGAAATTCTTGATATATTTAGAACAGACAGGAATATAGTATGGCCTTTAGAGAGTTTGAATGACCCACAAATGAGTACTGAAGGAGATATCATCTTCTTCTACCTGTGGAGATCACAGCATGTGTAGCCCTCAAAATATTTCCCACAAGGATCTTCCAGAAACAAATTAGGAGCAAGTTGGGTATTTCTGAAGGCTTCTGCCTTGATACTTAAGCATGACCTCAGTATATTTATCTGCCAATGTCACTTCTGGACAGGCTCTGAATCGTGTTTGACTTCTGCAGGATGACACATTGGTACTTCATGTGATGCACTGCACTAATGTTTTAATTAGGGTGCCATCTAGACCATGGGTGTTGTGGCAATAGAACAGGAAATGCTACTGTTCCATCAACTGTCAGGTAGTGTGTGAGGCTTGAGGATTCATCACCAATATTTGGGCCCAACATCATGGCTCTACCCATAATTCTCCCATATGGCACACAAGCTCACTCTGCTACCTCTTTCTGCATGGTCACCTATTTTATAAGTGAAAACTTTCTCTAGTCATACTAGTAATTCAAGATATACTATGAAAAATATATTGATTAGTACTAACCCCACCATTTTTGTTATGCCCCATCTTTTTTCTTTTCCAGGTAATACAGCTTACACACTGGAAACTTAGCTAATGAAACAGTCCATGACCACAGGGGAGCTGCTGAGGTATGCTTCAACACCATCCATCCTGTCCCACACAGTATAATTGAGCGAGTTCCTGTTCTGCCAAAAGCCTATTTGCAATGCCTGGATGAGCCTGGGGTACCCTACAGTATGAGTCTGTTACTGTTTCCAGGATGTTTACCACGTGTTGCATTCTGCACAACAGGATCATGCACCAGCACACCTGCCCCATGATGGCAGTGCAGCTCCTCCTATTTTTCCTTCCACCAGTGATGATAGTCATGTTGGTCAGCTGACGGTTGTACCACAGGACCCCATGTAGCAGACTTGTGCATGCAGCTGATGGTCATACCACAGGACCCCATGAAGCAGACTTGTGCATGCTACATGGCAGCATCATCAAACAGGTGACATCTAGTCTTTAACAATGGGCCTTGACTTTCACATAGTGTTGCCACTATTAAGAAATCAGAAAAGATAATACTTGATCATGCAGTATTACTTGCAGGGTGTACGGTATGATTTACTGTCATTATACATCAGACGTATTCTTTCCTCTTTAAAGAAATGTCTTTTTTCCAAGAGAATTACTTGACTGCTTACTGTGTGTGTTTTTCTTTAATGACAGCATAGCATAGCTGAGGCATAACCATCAACTGTAATCTCTATTTTTAATAGTAAAGGTATAAAAACTAATGCCGAAAATAACATATTAAGCACGTGTTAAAATAATCTGCTCCTATGCACTTATGCAGAAGCAATTATATTGTGTTGCAGATGTGGAAAAGTCCTGTTGTTTATCTCACAGCTTTTCAGGCAGGATTGCAATTAGTAACTCAAATGAAGGTGTATTGTAGTCTGTATATGGACAATTTTCTACTTGAGAGATTATGATGAGTTCATTGCTATTTGAAAGGAAACTTGTATTTTAGCCTTTGTATGTGTTCTGCCATCTCTTTACTGTCTTTTAGATATAACAATGAAGAAATGAATTTGTCTGAAATGTCTCTGTTGCATAAATACTTCTGTGCTGTTGACAATGACGTGTGGTGTCTGGACACTTGAGACGGCAAATCAGATTAGTTACTTAATTCATTGACACAAAACATTTTGTATTAACATAAGTCATATTATAGTCATCATTAGTGCAGAGCTGCAGGTCAAGTAGCAACACTGCTAGTTTTACTGGCAGTTTTTTTTTTTTTTTTTAACAAGAAACATATTTTTTAAATTATCATGTATGACATAGGCCTTGTTACAGTTATATGATTGCCAATAAACCACAGCGACAAAATCTCAATTGCAAACATTATACATTCCAAACCGTGTAACACAACTTTATCTGCAAACATTATGCATCACTTTTAGCATATCCAGTCATTGTTAGACAACCATTACACAGCTCATTCAAATCCTGCCTTCTTTTAGACCTTGTTCCTCCTCTGCATGTATTGATCCTACAGTTCCCATTTTTTCCTATGTAATTTACTGCTATCCTTTTATAAAGATCCCAGTTCCGGTTGTTTTAACTCTGTTATTATCTTCACTACTTCCAGTAACGTTGGTTTAGACTTTGATTTCTATTTTCTAGTAATTGTTTTTTTGGCAGCCATGATAATTAGACTTAGCAAAGACGTACTATGTCTAGGCAATTCCGAGTTTGTATCATAGCTCAACAAAATCATTTCCCTAGTTAGTCCAACTTGGTCACCCAGCATCTCCAACAGAGCAGACTGCAGGGAATCTTTAAAGTCTACCAACTCATTACACTCCCAGAAAATATATTCTCAGTTACCTTTTTCTACCACATCACACCTCCAACATTTGCTGTCTACCTGAGGAAAAACTCTGAAATCTGCTGAGGGTATACAAATACCTATGTAAGCACTTCCAGGCAAAGATGTGAAATCTTCTTGATTTTGATGCATACCTGGGGGTCATAGATATATCCCCCCATTGTTTCTTTGTCAATTGCTTATCTAATCTCTCTTCCCAGTCCTTCCTAACCTCCTCTGATTGATTGTTATAGTTATTATGCAATTTTTGATATGCTCCACTAATTATTCCTTTCCTAATGGCAACTTCAGTTCTAGATTCTACTAAAGCCTCTACCAGCACTGGTCTTTTGTTTAGGACCCGACTATTTCTTTCTCTTTGTCTATATTCTGATATCGATATGGAAGGCAATCTTTAGCCTGTAGTCCAAATAAATTCTTGGCATCTTCGCATTCTATTACCTTTCCCTCTTTAGTTATCTGCTACTAGTGCCTTGGTTCATTTACCAGTTTTCTCCAAGACATTCCTTCCCCGTCTTGCCTATGGGCTAATCCTACAACCCCTCTGCACTAAACACTGAGTACTGTATTAAATTACAATTTGTTCAATGATATAAACCTCTTTCAGTTTTTTTTCCTTAATTTTACAGTCTCGTAATTTTTTTCCAGATGAGAATAGGTAAGCACTGAATGTCTGAAAACTGAAGATTTTGTGACTTCCAGCTTTAATTCATTGTGGTTTACAATATCAGTTATAGGTCTAGGCCTCATACACAATGTCCCTAAGGGAAGAGTGGTTAATAATCTCAGTGATCATAAGCAAGCTGTCATGTGAGCCTGATGCCAAGTTGCTGTGATAGTATGACCTGCTGGATACAGGGGAACCTGTAGACACTGATATGACAGTGTGCCCATTCTAACCCAAAAAATGGAAGGCAGTAAACTATACAGGTATTATACTGTAAGAAGCTTTCATTTTACTTATGAAAAGAAACAATGCCACTGAAAAGAAAAGGTAGAACTCCATGTCAGTGCTACAGTCCTCTTAATAAACCCACATTACACAGCTATTACTTCTAAAGGGCGCACCTCTATATGGCTGTATAAGTTGGACATGGAGATACCACACCTCTGAGGGTGTTGTTTACCATGTCTTTCTTTCTGCATCAGACTTATATCTTTCAGTTGTGTAATGAAGGTTCAGGCCATGGTACATGTTAAAGGCCAGGGTCATACCCTGAGCTGGTTAGGTAAAAGGAACTTATTTCCTTCTCTACCTGCTGTATGATACCTGAAAAAATTGGAACTGGCAATGCCTGGGTAAGAATGGGAAATGAATGATATCTGGTGAGATTTGAGGGAGCAATTGTTCTGTCCTACAAGGATCCCATACTCAGTCCAGCAGTGCAGGCTTAGGCATGACAATCTGCAGAGGCAGGGGCAGACCACCTGGCTGTCTGTGTTTCAGAGGTCAAAGTGAGAAAGTGTGAGCTTTATAGAAAGTATTTTTATTTATTTGTCATACATCAAGATCAGGGTACTGTACAGGTATGTGTATATAAGTATTGTTATTTTAAATAGATGTATATATGCACACACACACACACACACACACACACACACACACACACACACACACACACACTATATATATATGTTTGTAGGTATATGTGTGTGTTTGTGTGTATGTGTGCGTGTATGTGTACATAGATGTGTATAACTATATGTGTATATCTGTATGTGTGTATATATGTGCATCTCTGTAACTATCTCTATATATGTGCATGTGTGTGTGTGTGTGTGTGTGTGTGTGTGTGTGTGTGTGTGTGCATGCGCATGCATGCACGCCACATTGCCTTGTTTAAAATGTGTGCACATACATATTTTAAAGTCACTCCAAATGCAGAATACAAATTAAAAAATAATACTTTTTAACATTCATGGTATGTCAGAGTCAAATATGCTGCCAAACTGATTGCAGACTTACTTCATGAAAGTTGGATTCCTTTTTACTGATTAATTATAGCTAGACATAATTACTAAATAGCATCTCTGCTCCTGTTTTTCATGTTTCTTTGTGATTTCCATAAAGCCGCTTTACTTTTAAATTGGCTGACAACATCTCACCTCCACAGGCAAAGTAATGTATGCCCTGCATACTATAATATAAATTTATCATTCACTTATTGAATGCAGCAGCGGTTACTTAATTTTACTGCTTGGCAATAAGTGCATACCATACATTATTCACAAAAACTCAAGTAAGCACTGCGGTACATACTGCAGATTAGGCTGGTTACTTTTACCTTCTTATTAAAGTCATCAGACGTTGCGGAATTCTACCCTTTCTTTCTGAAACTGACTAACTGGTAAAGTTGCCATTAAGATCAATGCATCTATAGCTAACCCCACCCACCCCTTTCTTGTGATGCTTTTAGCCTCTAAATGTAGCAAATGGAGAATGCTGAGTATAGCGAGTAACATTTTCTAGTCGTTAAACACCATTTAATCAGAAAATGAAATGCACAATTGTCACGCCTGCTTCCAGTTTGTACTAATCCAGTGAGGATGGGTGCACTACTTATTTAGGTTAGGCTTAATGCATCTGACAGAAGGAGCTTATGAGTTACAAATGATAAGGCGTGATAAGAAAATGAATCTAAGCATTTCTGCATGATCTGTTCAATAATGAAAAATAAAAAAATAACTGAGTGAGGTATTCTATCATTACTGGCATCATATACATTTATAAATTGTAATCAGTAAAGGGGTACAATAATAATTAAAGAGGTATAGAAGGACATTACACAACAGTATAGTCAACAGTAAAGAATGCACACAGTAGCATCATGAAATGTAAATCATCAAATGATTATTCATTAATCTTTAATCTTAGACTTTAATTTCTTCCCCTACTCCTATTTGATTTTTCCTTATGTTCTCCTATTATTCGTACAACTGCTCAAACAAGAACTCTCTCCCACCACATTTCTTTTCTCTGTCTCTCCTATCCTCCCTCCTCCAATCAGTTTGAATACCAAGACAGACTGTTCAGCTTTTACATTGGAAAGCATTTCTATTTATATGTCTATTTTATTGCCCTAGTTATTGGTATGTGTCAACCAGGTTAGTGCAGCTGGTCCACAATACCAGTGTCAGTGGATATATGAAGTGAAAAGCCCCAGTTAAACACAAGCGTCCAATGCAGTTCAGTCACACACCAAGTTGCAGTAATTAAAGTAAAATACAAACACATAGCAATAAAGTATCAATAATGAAAAATTTGTGTCACTATATATTTATGTTATCATGTTGAACTCCTGCTTGCCCTTAGTTAAACTGTGCTAAGCAGTGCAGGACCTGTCTGAGCAATACTTAGAAATGCTTTGCTCTGCTTAGAAGGTGTGAGGATTACTAAGCAGTGCCATTTTAAGTAGTCCCCAGCTTAGCTAAGTAGATTTGCGCACCACTAAACACTGCTAAGCATTTGCCACTTTAAGCACTGCTCAACTAAGCTTAGCAGATTTGCGCACTGCTAAGCAGAACTTAACATTTTTTAAAATGGTGCAATGGCAGCAAAGGTTGGGAAAATAGCCTTATTTAAACCACACAGGTGGGAATGGAGGCAGAACTGGTTGGAGTTTGACCCATGCAGGAACTATGGCAGGAGCTGGAGAGGAAGCGAGCTTCTGGGCACAGTGGTGGGGTATTTTGTTGTACAGGGTCATGGCTGGGCTCTTTGTTGAACACCATGATGACGGACTGCTGCAGGGCCAGTACCAGGGTTCTCAATACAAGTCTGAGGCCTGGGACCATGCCATGCAACCTTACCAGTGACACTGGAATTTCCCACACTAGTGAGCAGGTGCATCATCATTATGATGACCTGAAGTGAAGAAAGGGAGTGCTCTTGGACAATTGGAGCCAAGATGCTCGGGATGGGAATGCCCCAGTAGTTTGTAAGTATATGAACCATCACTTTACCAAATTCTAGCATGGATATGTGATAGACAGTTATGCATAATGGTGTTTTTCCCCCTACAGCTGCAGAGGAGAGGACTTGCAATGTCGAGGCCCATGCCGGGCACCTGGCGAGGCTGAGCCAACAGTGTGGTGAGTACAGATTTATCTTGCAATATATAGTACAATAAATAAGAAAGAGTGAGTATACATTGTTTACTGCCATTAAGTATAGTGTTCTGAGTGTACTGCAATAAAATGTGTTCCAGACCCACATTGATATATGAGTAATGACAGGTACAGTGCAATACAGATGAAGGCATCAAACAAGCTACTGTTGATGAAAGAAAGCTAATTTTGTAGTAATACTGTGTAGGAATGACAAAGTATTCACTGTAATAATACTAAGCATCTTGTAAAAAAGTACACTGTGATTGAAACCGTAAGGTAATAACTGACATTCATTCATTCTCTACAGGATATCTATTAAAATGCATTTAGACCTTTGAATTTAATAAACCACTGTGTCATTTCACTCTCAATAAAGTAATTCTCACTAACTGTTGTGTTTTGTCTTGTCTGTTGTTGAAGAAATACAATTGTTTAATGACTACAACATAGGCGGTAGTCCACTAAATACTGAAAGTGTGATAAGAAACCTGGGGACACAGGTTGACAGCAAACTCTCCTTTGATAACCACATTGCCACTGTAGTCAGAAAGACCTTCTATGTGGCACATCTCATTACAAAAGGTTTCTCATCCAGGAAGAAAGAGGTCATAATCCCTCTCTACTTGTCCCTTATTAGACCTATCATAGAATACAATGCCCCATTTGGTATGTACCTCACTAGACACCTACAGCAACTGGAAAGGCCACAGAAATACCTCACTAAGAGAATCTTAGGCCTTAGATACATACCCTATATAGACAGACTCAAAAAACTACAGCTATACTCTGTCTCTTATCGCCTACTTAGAGGCAATCTCTGCTTGACCTACAAAGCCATGTCTGACCCAGAGCTGCTAGATATGCTACACCTAAAGAAATCCCAATCTCTCCATGCCACAAACTCCAGGGACCTTAACCTCATTACCACAATAAACAGAACATGCCAGAGAGACAGGTTTCTAACCCAGATACTTCCCATACTCTGGAAAAACTTTCCATTCACGTCAAGCAGAGCACTTCACTGGCCCTCTTTAAGATAAATCACCCTGGTGATCACGTCAGTGGCCTTGCTTGACAGGGGTGCTGGGAACTAACTTTGGGTGGCATGATGCCAGGAAATCTTCTTAGGCTAGGCTTATATAGGCTCCAGGGCCATTAGCCATGTACACATCTAAGAACCTATGAACCTGTGTACAGGAGCTCCACAGCAAATATGTCTATGACACCATGAATTGAGTGAAGTTTTCCTGATAAAGAAGTGTTATACTAAAGTGTAGATGTGGAGCTGTAAATCAAGATACAATGCAATTTGATATATGTTCTGTACTAAGATCTGAACCTTGAATAGTAATGTGTAATGTATTATAGTGTGTTCCCCTCAAGAATCTCTTCTGTTAACCTTTGCATTTCAGCTCTATGTATTCCTGAATGTAGGTACGCTGATGCAGGCAAGTATGAGACTGTAATAGGTGGACACTGAAAATATACAATGTGCAAATTTATATTGGTTGGGTATACAACCCAGCACTCTGCTATGGTCTGTACAGATCTAAGAACCAAAATCCAAAAAGACAAGAACACAAACGCCAAAAAACAAAAGTCTTCTCAGATGGCCAGTCCTCCACTTTAATAAATGAAAAAAGATAAAACACAAGTGAATGAAGCGCTTTACGTCTAGCACACCAGCTACACTTCATCAGATCATTTATTAAAGTGGAGGACTGGCCATCAGAGAAGGCTTTTGTTTTTTGGAGTGCATGGTCTGCACAGATCACACATATTCATATCCACTAGGGGTTAAATGTGTACACCTGCATTCTAAGTATTAATACACAGTTCACCAACTATCTCTGTCATGAATGAATCTCATGCATGTATGTGAAACTCTCACTGTAGTCTTCTGTGACACTCTACTGATATTATCAGAACAGAATTTGTAACCAAGAGAGTTTTAGGCACAAATCCGTCAGGTTGATGACAGTAGTGGCCCAGTAGCTCAGTATGATAAGAAATAGGTATGCTGTTCATTTTTGCACACACAGACCAGGTTTTGAATCCAGGGACTGGAACTACATATATTTATAGTTACAGACAAGTAGTCTTGCCTATTTGTAGAAACTGTAATGCACTTATAACAGATATTTTCTCCACAGAGCTTACAGGTAAAAAATGTTTGTAGTAGCCGTATGAAGGATATACTAATAAACAGTGTCCAGATGTACTAGTGTGTAAACAGCAGTGATCAGTAAGTTGATAGCATTCCATTTAATAAAATGTCAGGCAGTAGAGTAGTATTTCAACAGAATTAGACCACTGAAATGTTCTACTGTTGGTACGGCTGTATGCCAGGTGCTTGTGTGAATGTGTGCAGATAGTCAAAACCCATGTTTACAAATTACAGCAGGTTAGATATATACACCATGCACTGTGCCCAATGCATGTCTTTCAAGTGTCATGCTGTCACAGCTACTGATCACTGTTGCCATTAACCTTGAGCACAGATATAATTCCAATTGAAGTATGCCAATGCACAGACACACATTAGTGCAGGGTACACCTTGTTACTCATATATGTTACCCTGACATGTACAAGTCCACTGTAGTGATATACCTATAGTTCTTACAGCTGGCCTCGTACCATTCCATATCGAAAGCTTGAGAGGTGTGTATGTGGTACAGAAGCTTCAGGGTACATGTGGATGTAAAGTAAGGGCAGACCTGTAGAGTATTCAGCAGTAGTGTTGTGAAAAATATAACATATACAGTTGTTAATGGAATGTTTTTCTCTCCCCCACCCCTTATCTGCACCACACATTATTATTGTTATACTACAGGTATGGTTTCATTTCCATGATTGGGTCTTGTGTTGTATTATGGTTCATATGTTTCAACGGTTGCATACTAACATACCTTGTTGAAATTACACTGTAGTTGGACTGATGCCATAACTGTTTCTGGCATGCTGTTACAATAATGACTGTTATCCCATTTATGCCTGTGTTCTGTATGCTATGTGACTCTATTGTTCTGGGTTAATTGGCACACCCATGCATGCTGTTATAACTAACGTAGAAATATTTTGTTCTTGACTAAGCAATACACTTTGCCCATAGCATTTTTGGATAGGCAGATCCCAGCGGATCCACCTGTCCCACCTCATCTGGCCACAGTACCACCAGCACATCTTGGACCCAACTTGGAGCTGCCTCCTCTGCTGGTCCTGCACCACCCTCGAGTGAAACTTCCTCAGTGGATGGGGCTTGCCCCCCCCTTGGGCACAGGCACAAAGAAGACCCTGCCACCCGACAACAGTTCCAAGGCATGGTGTGCAGGTTCATCCAGCAGGACTTGGATGGCCGTCTGCACCAGATAGAGGGCAGACTGGTGCACCTGAGGGGCAGTCTGGCCCTGATGTGCAGCCCCCAGCACAGCCACCTTCTCGGCCATGAAGGGCAGTGGTGACTGCACATGGGTGGGGACCTCAGTTTTATTGTTTCCATCTGGGGCACTTGGTCCTCTGATTCACAACCACCCTCCCCATTAAAGGTGTTTACTCCCCTAATGTGCCATATACCGCTCCTGCACACTGTCTTGTCTGTCTTGTCTGTCTGCAAAAGCAACCTCTCCTACCCAGCTTACCTCTCCAAACGTACCTACAACCCTTCCAAAATGTCCCACTCTCACCTTAAAAAAAAAGGGCATCTGTCCCAAAAACAATGTCGTCCCATACGTAGCTTTCCATTTTGCCCCTACCTACACTTACATTTATTAATTTCCCCTTGAATTAATCAACACATGTATGTCACCCACACCCCTCCCTGTGAGGTGTGAGGCTTTAAATTCCAAATTGTCCGCATCATGCACAGCTGTTGCTGCACAAAAACTAGAGAGCTATGGTCCTTTCCTACACCCGTCCTGCACATGCCTAGCTGCCTTTCATAATGTTTTCACCCTGCTTGCCTCCATTTTACCACTTTCCTATCACCCCCTTTTTTTTCCTTTATTTGGAAATAGCACTGATTTAAGTGGGGATAAACAATGCTAAGCGAAGCTAAATGGACCTAAGTGCTTCTTAGCATCACTGCATGTCACACAAAACTGCACAAACCTGCTTAAAATTGCTTAAAACTGCTTTAATCACTCTATCTCATTCAGGCAATGTTCTGCCCAACAACAAAATAATGAGCTCTGGCAAGTCTTAAACTCAGGACCTTGGGCATTAGAGTCAGAGCAACTTACCAATAGACCAGATCAGCTCTGCTTTTGGAAATATATCATGCAGTACAGTCATGTAACTTTGGGGGGGGAGACACCACTGCTAAGTACTGGTCCCAGGACCCTGTGCACTAGAGTCAGAGCAATGCACCAGTAGGCCAAAGCAGCTCTGAAAAATTAGGATTGCTTTTGGAAATATATCATGCTGTACAGTCATGTAACATTAGGGGAAAAAAAGACACTACTGGCAAGTATTAACCAGGACTCTGTGCATTAGCACCAAAGCAATACACTACTAGGCCGAACCAGCTCACAAAAATGAGTACTTCTTTCGGAAATATATCACGCAGTAGTTATGTAACAGTACAAAAAAAAAAAACACCACTGCCTTGATTTTTCTAAATGTATCATGCAGTACAGTGATGTAACATTAGGGAAAAAAGATACTGCTACCAAGTTTTGCACCTAGGACCTTGTCAACTACTAATGTATTACACCAGTAGGCAAACTAAGCCTAGGAGAAAAAGTCATATTTATAAACATATAGTCACAAAAACTAAGGTTTCAAGCAAGGTTCACAGAAATAATAAATAATCCTTAGGAAAACTGAAAAATCCTTTATTCTGTTGAACAGGTAAGTGCTTTTGCGGTTCAAATCAGCTTCATCAGACCATATTAAAATCACAAATAAACTGACAAATATTTAAAAGACAGAACAACCAATCAAATCAACTGAAAAAGGGAGGGAAAACTTATGTAATAAATATGTAAAACCTGGCTGTTCAAAAAAGCATTTCAGGACAGATAGTCTATCAGCAACAATAGTGCAACATAAAAATACAAAACATATACATATCTATGAAAAGAACCAGTGCTATAGATACATTCTATGCAAACCTATAGACAATATGTAAACAATTAAAATATATAATAAATAGTATAGTATATAAAAATATATATAAAATCCATATTGTGCATATAATCATAATTCTGTGTAAATATATAAAATAAAAATAAATATACATATATATAAAAAAATTACATATCAAAAATGTGGTGTTGGCTGAATATACTAAGCCCATTTTCTGTTCCTATATATGTGTAATGTATATACAAAAATGAAGGTCAATGTTTAAGAGCTCTAGCTCAAAAAAGGTTTCAAAGAAACCTTGCTATTCAACCCAGGGGGTCTATCAGCCTGAAATTGCAATATCCATTTCTGTTCCTTGGATTCAGTTTTATTTATAAGATCACCACCCCTAGCACTGGGTTGTATAAGTTCTAAGGCTAGGAATCTAAACTTATGTGCAGAACCTTCATTTTTAACATGCATGGTCAATGCATTCGTCTCTTTAGCATTTCTAATATCCCTCAAGTGCTCTAAAAATCTCTTTAAATGCCCTGTTGGTTTTACCTATATAAAAAGAAAAACATAAAATACAATAACAAAAATATACCGAATGTTTGGTAGAACAATCTGCATAAAAGTCAGTATCAATTTTAAAATTAAGACTTGGATGAAGAAAGTGACCACCTATGTGTAAGTGAGCACAAGCCATGCATTTTCTACAGGCATAAGTGCCTTTTCTGTCAGATGAAACAAAGTTTGAAGAATTCAAGGGTCTATAACAAAGTTGTTGCTTAAAGGTTTTATTATTTCTAAAAGTAAAATCTGGTTTCTCACCAATAAACCCATGGAGTTCAGGTATGGTTAATAAAATGTCCCAATTAGTAGTGCTAATTTGACATACAGAATCAATATTACTAGCAAAAGTCAAAGGCATACAAGTCATCTTCTTCTTATTTATAGCTATTACATTAGAATCAGAGATGTTGTCAGGCTCTAATAAAGTAGAGGTGGGTGTATTATTACCATAATAGGGTTTACATCTCTTGTTCCTTTCTTTCCATGCTTCAGATATCTGTTTATCAATAACCTTACTCTTGTAACCCCTACTCATAAATTCTTCTTTTAATAAAGATAAAGCTGAAACTTACTTAGTATCATCATTGTGTAACCGCAAGGTGCGAAAAATATGCCCTCAAAGTACATTGGACTTAACATGATTTGGATGCATGCTACTGTTGTGTAGAATACTATTACGTTTAACACTCTTCCTATAGACGCTAGTCAAACTGAATGTAACATATCTTTACTAATCTGCACATCTAAAAAATCAATATCTGTGGTAGAATATTTGAAGGTAAACTGAAGAAAATTGTTAATACTATTCAAATAGTCTAAAAATTCAATGAGAAGGTCCTCAGTGCCACACCAGAGAAGAAAAATATTGTCTACAAAACGAGTGTACCAACTAATGTGACTACTATACTTAACATTAGAAAGAACATGGTCAGTCTCCCATTTTACTAAAGTAAGGTTGGCGTAGCTGTTGGCACATTCCGTGCCCATTGCTACACCTACCTTCTGTAAATATAGCTTGTCATTAAAGATGAAAACATTATTTTCTAATATAATCTCCAGTAAGGTACAAAGAAGATTAATCTTGTTAATAGTAAAACCATGCAGGGTCAAAATCTGTCTTATGTTATCAATGCCCCAATTATTGGGGATGTCAGTAAATAATAAAGCTATATCTAAAGTAACAAAATAACAAGGACCTGAAGTAACATTAAAGTAGTTACTCAGTTGTGAAAGAAAATCCTTTGTGTCTCTCAAGATAGTATCACATTTGTTCAATACAATGTGCAAATTCTTTTCTACAAAAATTGATAAAGGTTCAGTTAACCAGCCTCTACTAGGTACTGTAGGTCTCATTGGAGGTTGTTGTAGACTCTTATGTATTTTTGGGAGACCATATAATATAGGGATAGTAGGATTCTCAACATTAAAATAGTTAAACAAAGATTCAGAAATCAAACCGATTATAAGGAGATCAAATATTAAAAAATCAACTTTTGTCAATAACACCTTTACGTATTCCTGTAGTTAAATGTCATATGCTGTTCTGAACAAATATGCAATTATGGTCCTTTCCTACACCTGTCCTGCACATCCCTAGCTGCCTTTCATAATGTTTTCAGCCTGCTTGCCTCCATTCTACCACTTTCCTATCACCCTCTTTTTTTTTCCTTTTTTTGGAAATAGCACGGATTTAAGTGGGGATAAACAATGCTAAGTGAAGCTAAATGGACCTAAGTGCTTCTTAGCATCACTGCACGTCACACAAAACTGCACAAACCTGCTTAAAATTGCTTAAAACTGCTTTAATCACTCTATCTCATTCAGGCAATGTTCTGCCCAACAACAAAATAATGAGCTCTGGCAAGTCTTAAACTCAGGACCTTGGGCATTAGAGTCAGAGCAACTTACCAATAGACCAGATCAGCTCTGCAGAACAAGGTTTGCTTTTGGAAATATATCATGCAGTACAGTCATGTAACTTTGGGTGGGGGGGCACCACTGCTAAGTACTGGTCCCAGGACCCTGTGCACTAGAGTCAGAGCAATGCACCAGTAGGCCAAATCAGCTCTGAAAAACTAGGATTGCTTTTGGAAATATATCATGCTGTACAGTCATGTAACATTAGGGGAAAAAAAGACACTACTGGCAAGAATTGAACCCAGGACTCTGTGCATTAGCACCAAAGCAATACACTACTAGGCCAAACCAGCTCACAGAAATGAGTACTTCTTTCGGAAATATATCACGCAGTAGTTATGTAACAGTACAAAAAAAAAAACACCACTGCCCTTGATTTTTCTAAATGTATCATGCAGTACAGTGATGTAACATTAGGGAAAAAAGATACTGCTACCAAGTTTTGCACCCAGGACCTTGTCAACTACTAATGTATTACACCAGTAGGCAAACTAAGCCTAGGAGAAAAAGTCATATTTATACACATATAGTCACAAAACTAAGGGTTTCAAGCCAAGGAACCACAAAAAATAAATAATCCCTTATGAAAACTGAAAAATCATTTATTCTGTTGAACAGGTAAGAAATTGCTTTTTCTTGAGGTTCAAATCAGCTATCAGACCATAGCTAAGATCACAAATAAACTGGCAAAATATTTAAAAGACAGAACAACCAATCAAATCAACTACGCTGAAAAGGGAAAACTTATGTAATAAATATGTAAAACCTGGCTATTCAAAAAGCATTTCCAAGGATGAGATGATCCTTATCCCAGCAACAATGGTGCAACATAAAATACAAAACATGTCATGTCTATGAAGGCAACCAGTGCTATGGATAGAATTTCTGTGCAAACCTATGAACAATGTGAAATAGTTAGTATATAATAAATAATTTAATTTATGTAAAAAATATAGAATCATATTGTGCATATAATCATGATTCTGTTAACAAATATATAAAATAAAAAAATAAATATACATATATATAAAAAAATTACATATCAACAATGGTGGTGTTGGCTGAATACTAAGCCCATTTTCTGTTCCTATATATGTATAAAATGAAGGTCAATGTTTGAAGCTCTAGCTCAAGGTTTCAAAGAAACCTTGCTATTATTCAACCAGAAGTCTATCAGCCTGAAATTACGTATCAACTTTCATTTCCTTGGATTCAGTTTATTTATAAGATGCCACCTAGCACTGGGTTGGCATGTAAGTTTCTAAGGCTAGGAATACAACTTGTAACAGAACCTTCATTTTTTAACATGCATGGTCAATACATTTAAGTCTCTTTAACATTTTTCACAACTATCCTCAAATTAACTCAAAAATCTCTCTTTAAATGCCCTATTGGTTTACCTATATAAAAACATAAATACAATAACAAAAATATACCGAATGTTTGGTAGAACAATCTGCATAAAAGTCAGTATCAATTTTAAAATTAAGACTTGGATGGGAAAGTAACTTCTGTAAGTGAGCACAAGCCATGCATTTTTCTACAGGCATAAGTGCCTTTTCTGTCCCAGATAAAACAAAGTTTGAAAAATTCAAGGGTCTATAACAAAGTTGTTGTAAAAGGTTTTATTATTTCTAAAAGTAAAATCGGTTTCTAATAACCAATAAACCCATGGGTTCAAGGTATGGTTAATAAAATGTCAATTAGTAGTGATAATTTGACATACAAAATCAATATTATTACTAATGAAGTCGAGCATACAAATCTTCTTCTTCTTATTTTATAACTGGCCCTTCAGAATCAAGAGAGATGTTGTGAGCTCTAATAAAGCAAGTGGGTGTATTATTACCATAATAGGGTCTATCAGCCTGAAATTGCAATATCCATTTCTGTTCCTTGGATTCAGTTTTATTTATAAGATCACCACCCCTAGCACTGGGTCGTATAAGTTCTAAGGCTAGGAATCTAAACTTATGTGCAGAACCTTCATTTTTTAACATGCATGGCCAATGCATTCGTCTCTTTAGCATTTCTAATATCCCTCAAGTGCTCTAAAATTCTCTCTTTAAATGCCCTGTTGGTTTTACCTATATAAAAAGAAATATCATAAAATACAATAACAAAAATATACCAAATGTTTGGTAGAACAATCTGCATAAAAGTCAGTATCAATTTTAAAATTAAGACTTGGATGAAGAAAGTGACCACCTATGTGTAAGTGAGCACAAGCCATGCATTTTCTACAGGCATAAGTGCCTTTTCTGTCAGATGAAACAAAGTTTGAAGAATTCAAGGGTCTATAACAAAGTTGTTGCTTAAAGGTTTTATTATTTCTAAAAGTAAAATCTGGTTTCTCACCAATAAACCCATGGAGTTCAGGTATGGTTAATAAAATGTCCCAATTAGTAGTGATAATTTGACATACAAAATCAATATTACTAACAAAAGTCAAAGGCATACAAGTCTTCTTCTTCTTATTTATAGCTATTACATTAGAATCAGAGATGTTGTCAGGCTCTAATAAAGTAGAGGTGGGTGTATTATTACCATAATAGGGTTTACATCTCTTGTTCCTTTCTTTCCATGCTTCAGATATCTGTTTATCAATAACCTTAAAGCTGAAACTAACTTAGTATCATCATTGTGTAACCACATAGTGCGAAAAATTTGCCCTCAAAGTACATTGGACTTAACATGATTTGGATGCATGCTACTGTTGTGTAGAATACTATTACGTTTAACACTCTTCCTATAGACGCTAGTCAAACTGAATGTAACATATCTTTACTAATCTGCACATTTAAAAAATCAATATCTGTGGTAGAATATTTGAAGGTAAACTGAAGAAAATTGTTAATACTATTCAAATAGTCTAAATATTCAATGAGAAGGTCCTCAGTGCCACGTCAGAGAAGAAAAATATTGTCTACAAAACGAGTGTACCAACTAATGTGACTACTATACTTAACATTAGAAATAACATGGTCAGTCTCGCATTTTACTAAAGTTAGGTTGGCGTAGCTGTTAGCACAAGATGCACCCATTGCTACGCCTACCTTCTGTAAATATAGCTTGTCATTTAAGATGAAAACATTATTTTCTAATATAATCTCCAGTAAGGTACAAAGAAGATTAATCTTGTTAATAGTAAAACCATGCAGGGTCAAAATCTGTCTAATGTTATCAATGCCCCAATTATTTATAAACATATCCTGATTGCCAATGACACGCTACTCCTATATATATACTGGGATAAATCACAGTGTACATTTTCTAGAGTTACCACCTTTCCTACTTTATGAGGGACAGTCCCTCTTTGGGCAGTTGCATCCTGCCAAAAAATTGACAAAATGGCTAATGTCCTCAGAGATTAAGTCAAAAGTTATCCCTATATGTTATGCAATTCTTGCATAAAACAGTTAGTCTATATCTGAAACACCTAAATGTTATCTGAAACAGAATAAGCAACTAAAATTCTACAAGACAAAGCTTATATTTAGGCAAAAAAAGTGAAGTTCTGCCATTTGTACTGGCTATAGGTATGTTTTGGCATTCAAAATCTGATGTTTGTAGCCAAAATGTCCCAGTTTGGGTATCTGAAAAGGTAGCAACCCTAACATGGGTGTCTGACGCAGACAACAAATCAGTACTCAGACAAATAAATGCTGCTGGATGTATGGGAGGCCTAAAATATCAGGTTCAGCTGACAACTGCACAAACTGTCGCAGAAAGAAAACAGTTCTGCCCTCTACTTATGGCAGGGTTGTCATAAAAACTATTCTGTGTGCTGACATACTGGCAATGCAGTGCACAATGGGATTACAAACCATGACAGACAGCTCAATGTCACATGTCATACCCATCTGAACACACATGTCCATGCCAATCATGTGTAACACACCATATGCATGGACATATTCTTTACAAATACACCTAACTTAATATAATATATTATTAGAAATATGTCATATTAGATATAATTGCAAAGTACCTTGCTAAAGTAAGGGAAAACAGCTCCTGTACGTAAAAAAAAAACACCAAACCAGGCATGTCCAAGGGTCATCTTCCATTGATTTCTCCTGTCCACCTGGTAAATATGGGCATACTGGGGCAATGCAGCAATTGCCTCATGTACACAGACAACCGTCTCTTCCTACCACCCAACACTACAACCTGTGAGAGATGCACTTACATAGCCAAACTGGAAGCAACGCTCTCTCCACCCAAGATTGTGCTAGACAGTCAAGAGGAGAAGGTTAACAACCACACTACACCTCAAGCAACACATAGCCCTTCTAAACTCACACCACCAACACCCACACATAGCAACACTAAATCCACATATGCAGAGGCCCTTAACTGTAACCTGCCAAAGCAACAAGGACCTCCGAAGCTGAAACGCAAACAAACACCAGTCACAACCAAAGTTTCACATAGCTCACAACACCAGTGTGTGACCCAGCAACAGCCCATAAGGCAAGACAACATACCTAACACTTTAGTCATAGGTGACTCTATAGTGAGGCACACTGATGTCCCACTCACCAGGCTGAACAAGGAGAAAATTACAGTGAGCTGCATGTCGGGTGCCAGGATCCGCCACAAAACTTATACACTCAAGTCACTCCACAACAAGTACAAATATGACTCTGTCATTGTCCATGTTGGAGTGAATGACTTGAGACATACCTCCCTGGACTACATGAAAAGAGACATGGAAGAGCTCTCAGATCATGTGGCCCAGACAGGTATGATCCTAGCCCTGAGTAGCATCCTGCCTTCGCCCAGAATGATACCACAATATAAGGACAAAATTATTGACTTCAACAATTGGCTAAGCTTCCGGTGTCATTCAAAGGGGATCCAGTATCTGTCTGCCTGGGACGACATGATCGACAGACCATGATGCTTTGCCAGAGATGGTCTGCACCTGTCGCCCCTGGGATTCAGGTTACTGGCTAAGGCTCTTACCACCCCTATAGGGCATTTTTTAGGCAAAGTTCAAAGGACAAAACCACCACCATAACAGGTACCAGCTTGCAAAATCTGAAGATAATGCTACTCAATGCTAGAAGTCTAATCCTCAAAATGCACTCTCTCAAGGCACTCCTAAAAATGGAGAACATCGATATCTGTGCAGTAACTGAGACCTGGTTCAAGGCTCCAGAGAGCACCCCTGCAATATCAGGCTACAACTCTTACCACACTTTTCAGCTACCAAACCAGGATTGAAACACTAAAGGTGGAGGAGTGCCCATATTCACCAAGGATATTCACACCACCAGGTTAATTGCCAACACAATGTGTCTGAAATTCTCCAGGTGCAACTAACACTAGGTAAGACTGCAATCCAAATTGTAGCTTGCTACAGATCCCCCACCATGCCCCAAGATTATCACTACACCTTTCTAAACATACTGGAAAATATTAAGATACAACCAAACACCCTAATACTGGGTGATTTCAACTACCCTGCCATTAACTTGGAAAACTACTCTTGCACCAACACCTTTGCTCAACGGTTCTTGGAATTCATAAATTCCAATGCCCTGGATCAACTAATCCATAGTCCCACCAGGGGCTCCATTATCCTAGACCTGGTCATTACCAACATAGGAAATCAATGCTCCACATCTATGATCACCGCCTCGTTGGTCAGGGCAGACCATAAGCTAATCACCCTTAACATCCACATCCCAACCCCACCCCCAGTAAGGAAACCTCCATAAAAAACTTCTCCAAGGCCAAATTCATGCTACTCAAGTCAGAAGTTGCAAACTTCATGACACCCATGCAGATGGGAACTGAAAGTTCGACTGCTGAGTCCTACACTAAGGCACTATACGAGCACATCTACTCATGCATGAATCATGCCATCCCAAATAGAACCAAGATGCTCTCCTCCAAAAAAAGGAAGCCAATCTGATGGTCCTTTGCCATAAACAAACCTTACAACAAAAGGAAAAATCTGTTGCAGAAAAGAGGAAAATCCCAGGATGCAAAGAACTCCCTTACCAGCTTCAGTAAGAAGTTGAGATCCCTATAAAATCCTCCAAAGCTAGTTACGAAAATAAAATTGACAAAGATTCCAAAGACAACCACAAGGCATTCTATAATTATGTTAAGAATATAAATGGCAATGCTCAGATCTGCTCTGAGCTATCACAGAAAGGCATTAAATATACTGATCCCAAGGATATTGCCAATATCCTGGCAGATCTATTCAGTGCCAACTTCACCCCCGTCTCACCCCCTAAATGGCCCATCTCAATACTGGAAGATTGCCAAATTCCGATAATAATGTCCACACAGGTAAAAAACGCACACTCCAAAGCTAAGAACACAGCATCCATGGGACCAGATGACATCCTGGGCTGTGTACTACATGAACTACAAAATGAACTGGAACCTCACCTAAGTGTCATGTTTAATCATACCCTCACCTCAGGCTTCATGCCCACTGAGTGGCACCCAGCTACAGTTATCCCACTCCACAAAGGGGGATCCACCTTGGATCCCGGCAACTACTGCCCCATCAGTCTGACGAGCCTGATCTGCAAGACCATGGAACGTATTAACATGGAACTTATAAACAAAGATATTGGCAACCTTAAAACTCTGGACCCCACCGAGTCTGGGTTCGTGAAAGGCCGATCTTGTCTCCTGAACCTGAATAACTTCTTCAAATCAGTCTCCAGAGCCATGGATGAGGGTAAAGCAGTCCACACAGCCTAACTGGACCTTGCCAAGGCCTTTGACATCATCCGCCACTCTGGAATCATAGATAAACTTACTAAGCTGGGCATTAATCCCTACAGCACTCGATGGTTTGCCAACTGGCTTACTGACAGAACCCACACTGTAAAAGTAGCTGACTCCAAATCCAGCTCCAGACAAGTGACAAGTAGAGTACCTCAGGGTTCAGTCCTGGGACCTCTCTTGTTTGGCATCTACTTCTCTGAAGTACAGGCCAACACTAAGGGACTCTGGCTATCAAAGTTTGCAGATGACTGCAAACTGGGAGCCATTATTGAATCCCCAAATTATGTGGATACTCTACAAAAGGGCCTTACAGAAACAGATGCTTGGTGCCAGAGCCATGGGCTCAAGCTCAATGCCAAGAAATGTATAGTTATTCCCTTTGGGAAAAAACATGTACCCGTGAATTATCACATAGGTGGCAGTACACTAAAAACCGAAAGTGTGATAAGAGACTTAGGGATGCAGGTAGACAGTGGTCTCACCTTCGATAACCACATCACCACAACAGTCAGGAAATCCTTCTATGTGGCACACCTCATCACTAAGGGCTTTCCATCCAGAAACAAGGAGGTCATTGCCCCACTGTACTCATCCCTCATTAGACCCATTATAGAATACAACGCCCATTTGGTATGTACCTCTCAAGACATCTGCAACAACTGGAAAGGCCACAGAAATACCTCACTAAAAGAATCACAGGCCTAATGCAGATGCCCTACGCTGACCGCCTTAAAACACTCCAGCTATACTCTGTCGCATATCATCTACTCAGAGGCAATCTCTGCTTAACATACAAGGCCATGTCAAACCCAGAGCTGTTGGACATACTACACTTAAAGAAATCCCAATCCCACAGAGCCACACGCTCCAGGGATCTAAACCTTGTCATCACAATAAACAAAACATGCTGGAGGGATAAGTTCCTGACACAGAGATTCCCCAGACTCTGGAATAGATTGCCCATACATGTCAAGCAGAGTGCCTCTTTGGCCCTCTTCAAAAGGAACCTTGACGACTGGATGGGAGAAAGGAAATTCACCCCGGGGATCACGTCAGTCGCCCTGCTAGACAGGGGTCCAGGGAAGTAAATAGTGTGGGAAGAAATAGCCAGGGAACTGTTATGGCTAGGCTTGTATAGGCCCTAGGGCTGATAGCCTAGTACCAACCTATGAACCTATGAAACTATGAACATCCAGCTACCTGCTACAGACCTATCATACCTCCCAAACACCTAGAACAGAGCATCCACATGGCACCCATACATCAAGGATTGGGGGGGGTTCTCATGTGAAACGTACATGTGTCACAGCCTCTCCCTACAAACAATCACAGCTGATAGAACAGCATCAACTGTAGCCACATGCACAGTCAAATAAAAAGGATCTATGATACTCACATCTGCCTGTCTCCTTACTGACCCCAACACACATTGTTCAACAGTACACTGCTACAGAATCTGAAAGTCTGTTGACAATGGCCAGACATAGCATGCAAAACTGTGAACATAACACATCAATCCAAACAGTGGACAGTATTTCTACCTACCCTCTGTTATGCTGTAACTCCCACTCCTCGATAATGTCCTCCTCACAGGCCAGGAAAAGGGTTAAGGCCTACATGAAAGCCTTAATTATAGCACTGTGTTGCCTTACCATTGGCTAATGGAAAGACAACCCAGCTGTTCGGGGTGCAATTAGCAAGTGGGAGTCACAGATTGGTGCACAGGCAATCATCTGTCCATGAGCATTACTTGCAAAAGGCAAGCTACTGTCTATGGGAAACAGGTCTGAACATTTATTAATGAAGATAGACTACGATTCTCTAGGATACTACAACTGGATTTCTTCACTCAAAGGAGTACAGCACTATACCAGGTATGTCATTGAATGAAGCATGTAATGGAATGCAGATGGGGGGGGGGGTGCAGTCATGGAAAATAAGAATTTAAACTGGAGGTCTCAACAACATTGCCTGGACTGACATGTTGCTGTTAGTCTGCTGTCCAGCACCTATGGCCATCCCTTACGGCTCTGTCTGCAGTGACATAGATCACAGCTCTGGCCCCTGAATCACCCCAGCAATGGTCAGCTCACATATGACTGCAAAGTTTATTGTCTGTTGTACAATACTGACAGTAAGAACTGGTGGATACAGCTGGCATATGACATCATGTATTGTCTGTGAGCCTCTCTCAGTCTGTAAATGTCATATAGGTTTAGTTCAAAGATTGTACAGATGTCCCTCACCATTAATAAGGTACTCTTGTTAGTTCACTGTGTACTACACTCCTGCATCTAATTGCCTGACACCTATGGCTAGCATACCTGGGACCCCATGCAGCAGGACAGCAGGGTATGGGTACTAGTAGTGGGGGGACACTGGCTCTGGCTCTGTCTTGGTGGCAGTGTGTACATATTGAGCATACAATGTAAGGGAATGCATACAGTGCAGATATTCATGTACCATTACTGTGTTCCCAGGGGTCTGTCATGGCACAGACACTTTCCCCAAACTCTGTGGACAACCATTAAGTATTGTCCAACCGGTGTCCGGAAATACACATTTGTCTGGCAGATGGTCTACATCTATGAGGCACGTACACATTCTGCAAACATCCGGGTCTTGCAGATGTCAGACTGCTATGAGGAGGACACCCTACATCACATATGCACTGCTCTCATTTGTTGTGTAGCACAGATGTTGTTGGAATGTCCACATGCACTTGTAGTACCCCTCGCCTTTTTTTCGGATGTAGGCTAGATGACATGGTACAGTACTGCTACCCACAAGGGACACTCAGCAGTCGATGACAGTGATGGGTGTGGACATTTAACAGCACAGTTTGTCAAATCACTCAGGCCATACCTGCTACTCCTGGTGCCATATCACGTTACTAGGATATTGGCCCATAGCAGCCACATGCCTAAACCAGGTGATAGCCCATGTGCATGCAAGCCAGCACCTGATTCCCCCTTCCAACAGGGACATAGGCTGTATCCCAAGGGTGTCTGTGCAGTTAACCATCTAGTTATCCAGGCTACACCTGCAAAGGTGTAAATAGCTACACTGCCTGATGTGGACAGTGTGCCCATTCCACCACAGACTGTTTGTGTGGGACACACATCTGAGTTGCCAACAAGACCACTTCATGGCACACACCAGGTTAAGGGTGTGTGTGTGTGTGTGTGTGTGTGTGTGTGTGTGTGTGTGTGTGTGTGTGTGTGTGTGTGTGTGTGTGTGTGTGTTAACAGAATGCACCATGACTTGCACTCGTGCAGCAGTCTCAGCAATGTGGAGTCAGTGAGTGCCTTGCATGCCACGCTAAGATCATCCATGAGGATAATGTATGAAACCAGGTAAAGGGTTGGCCTTATTGCCTATTGCTGTGTGATATATGTTTGATGGCCTAGTATTACCTGTTGGGGATCCTCTGTGATGTCCCCAGCTACTGCATGTGCTGTGTGATGTGAATGATGAACAGGGAGTTATAGACATTAATGGTCCTTATTGGGGGGGTACGGGGATGTGTATACCCCATGCCCCGTGATGACATACCCTTATGCATGACATTGGCCATGTAGAAGGTTTATCTTACAATGGAAGCTACATTGTGTTGACATGTCATGTTGCCAAAGGCTTGTGTCCACAGTGCACTTATGGTTGATTGCATGCCTAGGATGTTGTTTGTACTCTCATAATAGTGGGGAAGTCACTCTCACCATAGGGGTTCACAATGCATGTGCTAGTATGTGGCCTGAGTCCATGTGTCTGGCGACGGTCATGTATCTGTGTGAGACCCTCCTAGACAGATGTCCACATCACTAGGGAATACAGTGATGGCACACAGCATGCACTCATCCACAGGCATGGTCGGACATAGTGTAATGGCTGTTACATGCATCTCAGATGTGTACATCACACATAACAGAAGCCCAAACATGGAACAACAGGTTACACACCTACTTATGGGTGAATTGCATGAGGTGTATTTCCTTATGTGGAATTGGTGGGTCATGTCAGTGCACTGGTGTGCTACCCCTATGGTAACATATGGTGTGATGCATACTTGGCAGTGTTATATCTATGATGGCCATGTGGGCTATACTGTCACATAGCTTGTCCAACTCAAGGTAGGCATTTTTCAGTGTCACCCCCCCATCCATGGCTTTGGTGACTGTATCATCAAGGTCATCTGTGTGTAGCAGACATGAACCCTTTCTTGACTAAGCTTAAGTGCACATAATGGAGTGTGTCCAGGTTGCACATGTCCTTATTAATGGGGCTCATTTCAACCTGTGCTATGGCCTTGCAGAATAGCCTAGTTAGGCTGCTGGGTCTATCATGTGACTGAGTGGGGGATGCCCCACCTTTGTGAAAAGTGGTGACAGTGGTCATCCATCAAACAGATGGGACAAAGGTAATACTCAGTCCTTCTTTCAAAATGGTTCCTTATGGTGTTGCAAGGTTATGTTTGGGGTCAGGTAGGATGCATCCTGTGATGTGATAGGCTCCATGGCAGATGTATAGCATGACTATCATCACATGGCAGTGGTGCCATGTTCCCCATATATAAGAGACCGGGGAGGTGCTGTGCATATCCTGATATACTGATGTGGAACACAGGGTGTGAAGCCTACACCAACTCTGTCACACATCAAGTATGCTATACCAACAGCAGTGGTACAGCTGGTGTCTTTGCACACCACAAGTGAGCAGCCACTACCTGTGCTCTTGGAGACATATGTGCAGTAGGGGAGATGACTGTAGTGGATGTAGACAATATAAGCACTGTATTTGTTGTGCATATTTACAGGACCTATCCCATTCTCATGTACATGCTAAGGTGACACTGCTCCAGAATGGGCATCTGCCCATACTTAGTCTCAGACAGCAGTATGTCATCCCTGTTATGGACAGTATGTATTGCACATGTCAGCCTAGCAGAGGATGATATATGTTTGTTGGGTATACCTGAATACATGCATGTATACATATGCACATATAGCACTTGTGTGTATGTGTGTATATTGGTGCCAGTCCTGAATAAGGGGTTTGGGGCTGTGAGGTTGTGTAAACCCTCCACAGGAGGATGTATTCTATGTTGGAGGTGCAAATGTGACTGCACAATGGTTGCTTGGCCATGGAGGATGACACCATAGGGATGCTGCAGTTGTAATCTGTGTTGTGTGATGTCAGCTACAAGAAACCTTCACCTCATGTGGGGGTAGCCCCTGGCCACACCAAGGTGTTTGTACATCCACTGTTGATGGCTTCCTGTTCATTTGTGTGCTGGCATGGGAACAACTTACAATCTAAGTTAGGGTTGTTCAACTGAACCAGATTCAGGGTACATACCTGACTCCTAAAACAGTTGATGATGTCCATATAGACAGTATGGACATCCTGGTCACATGTGGTGGCCAGTACCTAGCTCGGATTTGCATAGTTTCATGTTAGCAATGGTGGACTGTCCCTGCAGTGTCCCCTGTGCATCTTACAGCCTGTACAGCATGGAGGTGTGTATGTGTCTCATGTATACATAAACCCCATGTCTCATGGCATTACTGACTACACATTGCCTTCTGCATGCATGATAGGATGGTTGACCATGTAAGGCTGGGGTACTCTCTGCAGCTTTGAACCATGGTATGTGTGAGTGCACATATATCTGCTGTTTCCAGGGTAGGACTACTTGTATTGAGGGCAAAGTCATGTGTACACCTCTAGCATTTAGCAGTATGGCCTTCAATGTGTGCTGCACTGGCACTTATATGTTGGTACTGATAACTTCACTACTTTTAATAATGGAGTCACTATGGTGCTGGCATGAACAACTATAAGATGCATGAAGACCAGTGAAGACAGATGGAGGCCTCTCTCGGAGAGCATCTCGGCCTGTGTACCATATCACTCCAGACTCACAGGTACTGGAACCCCTGTAATATCACAGGATAAATGTCCACATGTTAAGGGCAATCATTCTCTGATTCTATTGCAGCGTCCATCTGGGTGACAGCAGAATGCCACGTAAGGCTAGTGACATACCTGCCTGGGACACATAACCACTTTACTCAATGATGTCTCACTGGAAATAGTCCATAGACGTACATGTCAGGTCAGGTCAGACACACTAGCATGACAGTACCTGTTGGTGGGAGACAGCAGTGTGTATGCAATTTGGCCAAGTCCATCAACTGTCAAAAAAGTAACTGTGACCATCCACATACCCAGCCAGGTCAGAGGCACACCAGTGTGTCTCCACTGGAGCCCCCTATGTGTAACATGGGCTCACACCTGCATGGGTGTGGGACAGAGGTGTGTGGCCATGTGTGGAATATGCTGTGTATGGCTGTGATGTTCATGTGTGGCTTGGCCTTAGAGATTCCCTGTGTCTGTGGATGTGGATGTTGAGAACCACTGCAGACATTTGTGTGCATGTTGTGCAGGTGTAGGTGTTGTGTGAGGTGTACTGATTGTGTTGACAATCTGTTTAGGGACAGATATGCAGCCCTGACAGGCAGAGAGCATGGACTGCAGGTTCCTATAGTCACTGCATCTCTCACACAGTGTGCTGGTGGTGTCTGTAGATGTCTGTCCATCCATGTACATGTGGAAGGTGCTACACAGTGCCAGAAAACCAATATCAACCACACTGGCTGGGGATACTGTAGGAAATTGTCCAGCAATATAGCCCAGAATCTGAGGGAGGAAGGCCTGGGAGACCAGAGGGGTGAGCCTACAGACCAGGTGATTACTACTATAGTAGGAGGCTGACAGCACAGCAAACCATGTAGACACCCTATGAACAAGCAGTAATAGGTGCAACAGCTACATGCAGTGCATCACCTCATAGAACATGCAAGTAGCATGAAACACTAGGATCAGGGAGGAAGCACATGCTGAATTGCCATTTTATTGCTGATACCCACAGATATAATGTGTTGATAGATGGTGGGGGTATTCTGTGGGGGTTAACGGTGGATAATGTTGGCAAAAGTGGATGTGCAGGGTCTATACATAATGGTGAGCCATGTATGCAGTCCTGTGATGTCTTACACTATTCATGTCTGCCAGGTGGAATGTACAGAAGATGGAACACAGCCTTCTCCGAAGCTGAGACTGTTGCAATTATCAATGCGCTGAGACTCCATCACTGGGTGCTGTTGTCAAGGAGCCACCATAACCAGCAACAACTTGCTGCCATGTGGGCAGACCTGGTAGCAACAGTGAATAATGTGGGCCACCGGGACAGGAGCTATCAACAGATCATACACCATGCTACCGATCTCATATACCATGGATGGCAAAGGGCAACTGCCGCGGCTAGTGACCACATTAGCAGAAGGGGAGGGCCTGCTACACAGCCACCATTCTCAGCCACAGAGGAATTCCTGGCAAACCTGATGTCAGCCACCAGCTCACAGGAAGGCATCAGTACATATGTTGTGGATGTGGGGGGCACAGAGTCCACAGCTGTTGAGTGGCCAAGTAAGCCTCCAGTGGTCATCATGTTAATACGGCAGCATTCATAGTGACAGCCTCTGCATACCTGTATGCATATATCAGGTCAGTCTGCATCTGTGGTTGGGGTTTTGTAATGCCCACACGTGCACACTCATTGTGAATGTCAGCAATTTGGGTAGTTTTGCAGCTTTTACAGTGCATGCTGATAAATGCACATATTATCCTATACCATTGCCATATATGTGTGTGCGTGCTGACAACACTTCTCCCCCACAACTTCATAGGTACTTCTCGTGTGGCTGTGGAACAACAACCTGTAGCCGGTGAGTGTGAACTATTATGTTATTGGTCACCTATACCCTAGGCATGTTAAGGGCTGCCAGTTTGCCATGCACAGATGCACAGAACTGTTAAGTGTAACCATATTGCAATATGTTCCATATTCACTTGTGGTGGGGTTCACTGCAATGCATCCCATTAGTAATCACAGTAGCATATTTGCAGGAGCTGTAAAATATTCTAATATAGTTTGGTATAGCAAACGAAAAGATGCCCAATGCTGAGAGTAAGAACACTTTAATTCCAAAAGACATATAAAAACAAATAAAAACAGGTAAGCGCTTTCACGATTGCTCACTTCTTCAGACCTTAACAAACAGTATGAAAAAACAGGCCTTTAAATACAAAAAGCTTCCATTTAATTAAAACCAATTAAAATTGTTAGGTGTTAACACTTATCAGTGTACTAAGCCTCTCTTCTTTAGGAGAGGCTTTAAAGCAACAGCACTATTCAAACCAGGTGGCACATATGCTTTAAAGTTGACAATCCTTTTTAACTCAGCAAGTTCAGTCACGTTGCTCAAATCCCCTTCCCTCAAACTTTCATTTAATTTCTGTAGTACCAAGAACTTAAAGCTGTTACTCATACCATCTTCAGATACATGTTTCGCTAATGCATTTGTTAGTTTATTATTTTGTATATCACTCTGGTGCTGCAGAATCCTGTCCTTAAACATACGATTTGTCTTCCCTATATAATATGAATCACATACATTACACTTAGCCATATAGACCAGATTTGTCGTACAACAGTCTGCATAAAAGGACAGATGCATAGGTTACATGCTTAATGGATGCATAATCAAGTGTGTAGACCATATATAACTGCATGCCTTAAAGGGCCGTCATGCATGAGTGCCCTTACACTGGGAGGTGAGGTGCCTGTATGGTTTAGTGTGCTTATAACAGAGTCGCTGTTTTAAGTTCTTGGTATTTTTAAAGCAAAACTTAGGAACTGGTTCTATATGTTCACTAATAGAGGGATCAGTCATCAGGATGGGCCAGTTTTTCTTTATGACTTCACACACTTTATTAACCTCTGCTGAATAGGTCAAACCGACCCCATTTACACCCTTGGTGCTGTTAGCCCTGTGTCCCTCATTATACTTGAGGAGCTGTCAGAGAAGTAGGGCGAAGCGAGCAATCGTGAAAGCACTTACCTGTTTTTATTTGTTTTTATCTGTATTTTGGAATTAAAGTGTTCTTACTCTCAGCATTGGGCATCTTTTCATTTGCTGAACTTTGTTTTTGGATATCCTAGATTCCACTATGTTCTCTTGTTACAGTTTGGTATAGGTGAAGTCACTGTGCTATACAGTGGTGCATTACTATTGTGTACATGGGGGCAGTCTGTGTTAGGTGAAGGTCCATCAGATACTCCGACTTCTCATGTATCTCACACAGGTATGGTACTAGCAACATTAACTGGACATAGTTGCACTACATGTTGTTGAGGGCATGACCAGAGTGTGTCTCTTGCGGTCTAATTGTGTCTTGTGCATGGCATCAGTCAGAAGGTGTGGTCAGAACTGAAACAATGTAATTGGACACCATTAAAAACTCTCCCTCTAAATGAAGCAGTGGAATACTTTAATTCCACATTCTTAGCCACCCTGGATCACCACGCTCCAACTCGTTCTATTAGAATCAAAGCTAAACCAACCCCTTGGCTCACTAACAATACTAAACAAAAAATCCTACTTAGAAATAAATCCTGGGCAAAATGGCATACTACTAAGAATCTGATAGACCGCCAAACCTTTAGAGAACATAGAAACAGTACAAAAAAAGCCATCCTGCTAGATAAAAAGAATTATTATCTCCAATTACAACAAACCTCTCTCAAGGAACCTAAAAGATTTTGGACTAGTATTAACAATCTTCTTTACCCAGGCCAATTGATCACACCCAACCCCACTAGGCTCATACCATGAGAATCCCACACAAACAGCAAATGCCTTTAACTCTTTCTTCACAGATACCATCCAAACTGTAGCTAGCCACCTATCACCTGATATATCTCACCTACCCACTTCTTCTACAAATCCACCCTCTCTATTTCACCTACAACCAGTGTCTACTTCCTACATTTCTTCCCTTCTCCAAAAGTTAAAACCTACCACCCCCTCAGCTGACAAACTCCCAGCAGAATTATTGCAAAAAGGAGCTAAAACCATTGCCTACCATATTTCCATTCTGATAAATAGAACAATAAGTGAAGGAACTGTCCCATCAATCTGGAAAATTTCACATATCATCCCACTACATAAAGGAGAGAACTCAAATGACTTTTCCAACTTTCATCCCATAGCTTTACTATCCCCTATTGCAAAAATTATGGAAAAATGCATCCATAAACAACTACTCAACCACCTTCTCCAGAACAACCTACTTGCTTATTGTCAACATGGCTTTAGACCTTTCCATACTACCACCACTGCCCTGCTATCATTCACAAACTGCATCAACAATAATCGCAACAATAATTGTCTTTCATGTGCAGTATTCATTGACTTATCCAAAGCTTTTGACATGGTTAACCACCAACTACTCCTTCATACACTAAATTCTCTTTCACTTGATCCTCTATCTTTGAACTGGTTTACATCTTACCTTGATAATCGACAGCAGGCTGTACTCTGGCAAAATAAACTATCTAATCACCTTCCTATCACCCTCGGTGTCCCACAAGGCTCCATATTAGGCCCACTCTTATTTTCCATCTTCATTAATGACCTGCAAACAGCTATTACATACTCCACCTGCATTCAATACGCAGATGACTCTACCAGAATCTGCTCAGCCACTTCTCAAACTGAACTTCAGTCTCTTACCCAAAAAGCATTCAACACTGTAGAACAATGGTTCTCTCACCGCTGCCTCCTTCTAAATCCCAAAAAAACTAAATTGCTACTCTTCACACCAACCCGAAAGTCCACATCTTTACATTTCAATCTCACTTCTAACAACGGTACTCTTATCTCTCCTGACCCTACCACTAAACTGTTAGGAATAACAATAGACAACAATCTAAACTTTGATACTCACATAAACATTACAATAAAGTTAACTAACAAAAAACTGGGATCCCTTTACAGAATTAAACCCTATCTTACACCAGGAGCTAGGTCCGCTATAGCCAGAACTGACCTAATATCCACTCTGCTTTACTCCTCTCCCATTTATACCAATCTTTCAAAAAACAACCTCAAGAAACTAACAACTTCCTATAATAATATTGCTAGATTTGCTACAGGCTCTCCTTTCAGAACCCACCACTGTCTAAATCTTAAACAATTAAACTGGCTTGAATTTCTTAACCAGCTTCAATTTCACCAGCTTACAATAGCCCATAAGACCCTGTATCAACCTAGCAATACTCCAATAATCTCTAGCTTCATTACACCTTATAATAATCTCAAACATCTATGCTCCTCAAACAAACTGCTGATTAATACTACTAAACCCAACAACTCAGCAGGTGACTCCTTGTTCTCTAACTCTGTAGGAAAACTATGGAATAAATTCCCCTCTGAAATCACATCTCAGACTTCTCTCTCACTTTTTAAAAGGAATCTAAAACTATATCTCAATAATCACTGGCTATGCACCTGTACTAACCCTGACTAAATCTTCTCCTATTCACTTATCTCACCTCATCCTATAGTAACTACCTTTTATGTATCAATGAACTATATTATTGCATATAACATATATGTATATAATGTATACTGTATCTCTGTACCTTACAAAATGACCATGGTAATTCTAATTTGTACTATTTGTATAAAAAAATAAAAATAAAAACATTTTTTTTTGATAATTCTGTTCTTTCAATATCTGTATAACTTCTATTTTTAACTTTGTATAAACTCTGTACGATTTCTTGGAGTTTTTCTCCTCGGGCCTCTACTGAAAATGGACATGTCTTCAGCTACAATAGCCCGATCAACAAATGTAAAATAAATGTAAAAAATAAAAATAAATAATCAGACTAGTTTTAATCCATTTACAATGATTTAGACAGCCAAAAAATTTGTGTGCATTTCTATGTAGCATCACGCTTTTTTGTTATCAGCACTGTTCATTAGTACTTAGTATATTTAGATAAAGGCACATTGCTCCCCTTCACGTATGCAAACTGTGAGACTATGATTTCTAACCTTACTGCAGGCATTCATGAATCCATCTAAAAGTGTTCTTTGGATTTTTCTTTTCGCTTATTCACGTTTTGGAAATTTGTTCAATCGGGCATATTTTGTATGCAAATGAAACTGAAATCAGTGCATTGTGATTTGTAAGGGTCTATCTCCTTTCAGCACATAGTGCGCCACCTCTTACACCTCCTCACAAAATCAAATCTCAAATCTCATCTCAGGATAACTTGGGTTTGCCCATGTATCACTTGACGATCTCTATACCTTTTCTTCTCCACCTCCAAATAACTCCAATCTAGAATGTACACTATTTTACTCACATAGATATACATACTTCCTATAATAAGCCACACTGGTCTTTGTACTTCTTTCAGTGTACACTTACTAGAAATGTAAACTGTCTTAAACTGCATGTACTGCTAGTGAAAAATAGCACATGTGGTCATGTCTATTCTACCTATTTGTAAATGTTAATCTAATGTATTTCAATCCTGCAACGCCTGTAAACTATTAAGAACAAATTATTGAATGTCTCTGCTTATAAGTAATCTGTCTTCTGTTTTTGTATATTTCTCATTGCATTAACTACTTACTATATGTTAATTGTGGAGCTTTTCTCCCCGGGCATCCACTGAAAATGGACCTGGTCCAGCTGGATTTTCCCAGTTAACAAATGTAAAATAAAATAAATAGATAAAATGTGGAGCTTATTACATATCATAATTGTGGCTGCAGCCATGTCTGCATAAGAACAAGCACCACTGTGATGTGGACACAGGAAAAGAGGAGCAGCAGCAGTGAATGACATTTGTGCTCTCCACTCCAACAGGGCCTATGTGATCACCAATGCAAAGCAGCAACAAGAAGCCGAGTCACATGGAAGCCTCACATGACCATTGTACAGATGTGATTATCCATTTTTGACTCAATTATACAGAAAAAAAAATTAATAATGGAAAGTGAAGACAAAGAGATAGCAAGCAGAAGATAAAACTTAAGATGAAACATAAGGAACAGGTGCCCATTGAAACAGTCACCAAGGCCATAGACGAAGGGAAGGTAGTCCACACAGCCTACCTTGACCTTGCAAAAGCCTTCGACACAATACCCTACTCGGGCATCATAAATAAGCTCACCAGCTTAAATATCAACCCCTATGTCACAAGATGGGCTGCAAACTGGCTTAGGGATAGAACCCACATGGTCAGAATTGCAGGTGCCATGTCAGACTCTAAACCAGTTACAAGTGGCGTCCCACAAGGCTCAGTCCTGGGACCTCTCTTGTTCGGTATATATTTCTCTGAGGTACAGGCTAATACAGGATGACTATGGCTGACAAAGTTTGCAGATGACTGCAAACTGGGGGCCATAATCGACTCACCGGCTGACACAAGCATCCTCCAAAAAGGTCTCTCAGGGATGGATAACTGGTGCCAGAGCCATGGTCTAAAGCTAAATGCCAAAAAGTGCATAGTCATCCCCTTTGGGAAAAACAAAGTGCCCACAAATTACCACATGGGTGGTAATCCATTAAGTACGGAAGAAGTAATTAGGGATTTGGGGACCCAAGTAGATTGCAATCTATCCTTTGACAATCACATTGCCAAAGTGGTTAGAAAGACATTCTATATAGCCCATCTTATCATGAAGGGGTTCACATCTAGATCAAGAGAGGTCATTGTGCCCCTCTACTCATCACACATCAGGCCCATAATTGAATACAATGCCCCATTTGGGATATACCTTACCCGACACCTGCTACAACTAGAAAGACCCCAAAAGTACCTCACCAAGAGGATCAAGGGACTCAAACAGATGCCCTACACAGTTAGGCTAAAGAAACTCCAGCTCTACTCAGTTGCTTACCACCTATTCAGAGGCGATTTGTGCCTGACGTATAAAGCCATGTCCAACCCAGAATTAATGGACATGCTCCACCTCAAGAAATCTAAATCCATGAGAACTACACGCTCCAGTGACTTAAACCTCAGCACAGAAATAAATAGAACATGCTGGAGGGATGGATTCATATCCCAAAGGCTCCCCTCACTCTGGAATAAAATCCCAGTCCATGTCAGACAGAGCCCCTCAATGACCCTCTTCAGGAAGAATCTTGACGTTTGGATGGCAGATCATAAATTTACCCCTGGGATCTCTTCTGTGTCACTGCTAGACAGAGGCACAGTAAACTAACTTTAAATGGGCTATCTTCTGTGACCTACTATACAGAGGCACAGTCAACTAATCTAAGAAGGGTGGCAAAAGCCAAACACACTCTAGCTAGGCTTGTAAATGCCCTAGGGCAGATAGCATAGTATCAACTTATGAACCTATGAACCTATTTATATATGTAAAGAGAAGGTAAGTTGGAGAAGGAAGTACGGGAAGGAAAAAGGAAGTTAAGGGGGTTAGGATAGGAGGGTAGCAGGGGCGCAATGGAAAAGAAGACATCAGAAAAACACAGAGAAGACAATGGAGATAGCAAGTTCTGAATTACAAACAGGGTTTGGCATAAACACAAGTGAGAGGCTAACATCAGGATGGAAGCTAGGCTGAGGTTATGCAGCTGCCATCCATGCCAGCTATGACCATTGTGAGTTTACTCACCACCCTTGGGTTACTGACAACTGACTCATGGCACAAATGGAGGAGCCAGTGTAGAGCAGGGACATGACACAGTCAGCTGCAGGAGGATGTGCTCTAAATGGTTGATGTAGACTTCCAGATGCCAGCCAATAAGCTCGCCCAAATGTCTGTAAGTTGCCAATGGGTGTCAAAGCTGTTAACATGACTTGCATTGTGAGGGGTAAGGGGTACAACAGCACCAATGTTTGGTGCAAAGCTGGCTGGTGTACCTGCAATGACAACTGTTACAGGTATGAGTTTGTTGTGGCAGCTGGGCATGCAGTTGTTATGCAAGTTGCTAGTGTTTGTGATGCTGCCACCTCTGGTGGGCTGCTGTGCCTTGCTGGAGGAATGGGTGCAGATATTCATATGTCTGCATATAATTGTAAAATAAATACAAGAGCAATAGGAAGGAGAAAGAGATACTCTAAGTGCCTCCATTTTTATTTTTTCATAATTTACTGCTCTCTGCACTGTTTTTTTGTCATTTTTAATTTATCTGAATTTATTTAAACTGTATTTGCCTTAATATTGCTACACACTCAACTGTGCTAGCTTGTACTGCATTTAAAGTGTTTTTTTGCTACTGTTCTAACTCTGCTTTTCTGCAAAAAAAAAAAAAAAAAAAAGTTCTAAGCTTATTTCCCACCTTTCCTGTAACTAGTCGATTTGCTGTATCCAGGACTGTTTTTTAGGTTTCTGCGCCCCCCCCCCCCCCAGACCTTTCTATGATGGAAGGAAGCCTTTTAGTTTATCAGTGGGAGTGGTAAGAAATAGGTAGCCTATCTACCACAAGAGCAGTGGTTTCTGGTCCAGAAATTGTAGTTTATTGTCCATTTGGGCATTTTTTCCCATCCTTTTTAACTTTCTGGTTTAAAAGCCCGTGTTTGCACACCGTGCAGCTGCACTCAGCTGAGGTAAACGATTACTGGTGCTAGAAAGTCTGCTCTTCAATATTCCCCTTAGAATGTGCTTGTTTTTTTACATCTTGCACATCAATTAGCTTAATCGGCTAGCACTTTAACAGGCTTTTGTAGCATTTATTGTAGCACACTTAGGTGCTATCAACACTAGCTGTTCCTACTCAGTAACAGCACCAGTACGTATTAGTTATAACCACCCCTCCTGGTATGATTGTAGGGCAATTTCCTGTGCTTTCTCCTGCTAAACTGGTTCACTTGGGCATTTTGAGACAGTGTGGCAACTGTCTAATATATAGACAACCCTCACCTCTTACCTCCCAACACTCATACCTGTGAGAGATGCACTTATATCATCAAACTGGAAGCAGTGCATGCTCCAACCAAGATCGGACTAGCCGGTCAAGAGGAGAAGGTCAATACCAGCAACTCACTACATACAACACACAGCCCTCCAAAACATCAACCATCACAACCCACACATAGAAACACAAACCATATACCCACCTTCATGGAGGCTCTAAATAAAAATTTACCCAAACAATAGAGACCCCTGAGACAGAAACACACTCGACCACCACAACACAACCACAATGCCAGAACACATAGCTCACCACCATAGTGTACCCCTCAACCCAAGCCCTTAAGGCAAAATACTTTGCCCAATGTGCTAATCACAGGAGACTCAATTGTGAGGCAAACTCATGTCCCACTCACTAGGCTGAACAAGAAGAAGGTGAAAGTCAGTTGTCTATCAAGTGCCAGGATCTGCTACATAACACATGCATTCAGGTCACCCCATAGCAAGTACAAATATGATTCAGTTATTGTCCATTTGGGTGTGAATGACCTGAGATGTACCCCCCTGGACTAGATGAAAAGAGATGTGATGGAACTCTAGGATTATGTGGCTCAGGCAGGTATGACACTAGTCCTGATCAGTATTCTACCATCATCCAGAATGATACCACAGTACGAGCAAAAAATGATTGACTTCAACAATTGGCTAAGTTTCTGGTGTCATTCTAAGGGGATCCAGTATCTGTCTGCCTGGGACAACATGATCGACAGACCTTGATGCTTTGCCAGAGACGGCCTGCATCTGTCACCCCTGGGATTCCGCGTACTGGATAAGGCTCTTGCCACCCCTATAGTGCCTTTTTTAGGCAGTGTTTCAAAGACCAAAATTCCACTGTAACAGCTACAAACAAATGCAATCTGAGGGTCATGCTGCTTAATGCTTGAATTCTAAATCTCAAGATGCGCTCGCTCTCCTCAAAATGGAGAATGTTGACATCTGTGCTGTAACAGAGACCTGGTTTAGAATGAGGCAGAAAACATGGCTGCACTCCCAGGCTACAGCTAATTCAAGACCTTATGGCCCCAGAATATGATCAAAAAACAAATAGGCAGCTAGAAGTAGAAAATGCAGGTTTATTTAGAAAATTATCCTTAAAGCCAGTAGTACAGGATTTCGTCCCTCCAACAATACCAGAACTTCATCAAATACATTCAAAGAACCAATATGCACCCTGCATGCATTCATTCAGTGATGCTAGTGATTTACCAAGAAGTCGGGAGAAGGCAAGCAGCCCGTATCGTAGCAAGAACGCACAATAAGTTTTACAAAAAGTACGCATATTAATGTTTAACAAGTTTATTAAGACAAGACACATTTTTGTCTCTCTGAATGAGAAACTTCTTCAGAAAATAGTAAAAAATGTAACACTGGAACTATTTAAAAGTTCTGCCCAAAGGGCGAACAGAACAATTGCCCTATCAGCAACACTCTAACATTTTTAGAGGTGCAGCTGGACAAACCTGATCAAGTGAAACAGTATTACTTGTGAGTGTTTCTATATATAAAAAAATCACGTGAATGGAAAGATATATATATATAAATAAAATCAAAATCCATAACACAGTAATCAAATTGAAACTGGGTTATGGAATGTAATATGACATTTACTCCTTAGTGAAAGTAATAGTGCGCTAACAAGTGCGGATATTAAAAGAGTATAAATGTAAAAAAGTGTTAAAAAATATATGTTAAAAAATTACATTAAATCATCTCTCACACATAATACCCAGAAGTGCTTGTAGATGGGTGCATAAATAATAAGACTAAAAGTATTATCTCAAACAACTCTTCAGTTTCAGTAGACAAGTGATGTTACAATTATCGTTTAAACCCGGGACACAAAATGCATTTAACAAAAGTTGCCATTCTAATTCACGACATTCTAACTGCATGGAAACTGGACCTCCCCTAATATCCCAAACTACTTGGTCTATAGCTAACAACTGGGACAAGTGGTTAGGATTAGCATTCACATGTTTTGCTAAAGCATTGTCACTCTTGTTTTTAGAAATAGCATAAGTATGCTCGTAGATTCTGTCCCGAAATCTACGATCAGTTTTTCCTATGTAAAAAGCATTACAGCATATGCACATAGCTAAATAAATTATACTAGTAGAGTTACAGTCAAGTTTATGTTTGATATAACATTTCTTGCTGTCTACCTGAAAGTGATTACTTCTTTTTACATGTTTGCACATTCTACAAAAACCACAAGGACAGGACCCGCAAAGTTTATTACCTGTCCTGAATTATTTACATCGAAGAAGGCTTTTAAGATTAGGGCCTCTCCTATAAATGATAGTTGGAAAAAGACCAATTCTCTCAATGAGAGTACAATCTTTTAACAATAAATGCCAATTCTTAAATATTAGTGATTTGATACGTTCACTTTCATTATTGAAAGAAGTAATAAAACTGTACTTGTAGTGTTGGTCTGCAGATTTAGCAGATTTAGCAGTCACTCCAAGGGTTGCCGAATTAGCTAGGTCAGAGGAGAGGACACTACTCAGGAGGTGTAAATTGCTGTTAGGTTCAATGGTGGAAACTGACTCAAGGTTATAACTATAACTATCTTTCCAAACTAAAATAGGACTAAGTAGTCCTGCCTCTCGTTTATTTCTAACTTCTATTGTTAAATCATGTACTAGATGTACCGAGTAGCCCCTATTTACGAACATGTTCTCTAGTAAATTGCATTCGGCAAAAAAGTTAGAGTCTATGGGACACATCCTAGCTGCTCTGACTAATTGACCCTTTACAATGGAACGTTTCTGTCTGAAGGGATGGGCACTAGAAAAGTGTAAAAATGAATTACAGTACATTGGCTTCCTGTAAATACTAGAACATAATCTGTTATGAGGAGTTCTAGTAAGTTTAATGTCTAAATAGTCAATACTAGATATGCCAAAGTTATAGGTGAATCGGAGAAACGTGGTAGTAGAGTTAAGGTAGTCTATAAAGCTAGCAGCATCCACACTATTACCTCTAAAAATGACAAGAATATCGTCGAGGAATCTTGTGTAGAACAGCAAAAGGTTAGAAATTTCTGGTTTGTCTAAGATAAAAAGTGTTTCCCAGTAAGCAACAAACAAGTTGGCAAGACTTGCACCGCAAGGGGAGCCCATGGCTACCCCTTGTTTCTGCAAGAAATACTGATTGTTGAAAGTAAAAAAGTTATTAGTCAAGATAATGTCAAGGAGCTCTGAAACAACATAAATGATCATCAAAAAATTTGAGTCATGGTCAATAGACAAGTTATTAAGGCTCTCCAAAAGTGACCATTAGTCTTTACATACTTGTGGGATCCTTTTCAAATATTGTTGTAGTATGGAATCGCCTACTTTTGCACAAGGATATGTTAAAGATGTTAGGGATCCCAAACATAATAGGAAACTTTGGGAATGGTATATTGATGTAATTATAAGTGTCTAAATCAATTGTCCAAACCATTTTAGATATCAAAAAACTGTAGAACAGAAAGAAGAAACTGTTGCAGAAAAAAATGAAGTCACAAGACTGGAAAACCTCCCTTATCAGTCTCAACAAAAAGCTGAGATCCATTATCAAATCTTCTAAAGCCGGCTATGCAGGCAGAATGGCAGCTGACACCAAAAACAACCACAAAGCTTTCTGTAGCTATATCATAAACCTCAAAGGCAATACCCAGATTTGCTCTGAGCTACTGCACAAAGGGGCCTCCTATACCGAGCCAACAGATATTGCCAATATACTGGTCGCCAACTTTACCCCCTCCCTTCAGGCTTTGTCCCTACCAAATGGTGCACTGTGACTAGAGACCCTGGGAGCTATAGCCCCATTAGCCTGGCAAGTCTGATATGCAAAGCTATGGAACACATCATCATGGACCTAATAAACAAGGATGTAGGAAATCTCCAAACTCTGGATCTCACACAGTTTGGTTTTGTGAAGGGTAGATCATGCCTGCTCAACTTGGTCAACTTCTTTGAGTCAGTGACCAAAGCTGTGGATGAAGGTAAGGTGGTTCATACAGCCTACCTTGATCTGACCAGGGCCTTTGATACCATTCCCCACTCAGGAATCATAGAAAAACTCACTAAGCTAGGCATCAACCCCTATATCACTAGATGGGCTGCAAACTGGCTCACAGATAGTACCCACAGTGTGAAAGTAGCTGACTCCAAATCAGACTGCCAACCAGTCATGAGTGTAGTCCCACAGGGATCGGTCCTGGGTCCTCTCCTGTTTGCTATCTACTTCTCAGAAGTCCAGGCCAACACAAAGGGATGCTGGCTAACAATGTTTGCAGATGATTGTAAGTTGGGAGCCATTGTTAACTCCCCAAGTGATGTTGACATCCTACAGAAAGGCCTCACTGAGACCAACGACTGGTGTCAAAACCATGGCCTTTAGCTCAATGCCAAAAAATGTGTCATCATCCCCTTTGGGAAAAACCCAGTTCTCATGAATTACCACATTGATGGTAGTCCATTGAACACAGAAGGCGTTATAAGAGATCTGGGAACACAGGTTGATAGTGACCTCTCTTTTGACCACCACATTGCCACTGTGGTCAGAAAGTCCTTCTATGTGGCACATCTCATTACTAAGGGTTTTGCATCCAGGAAGAACGAGGTCATTGTCTCCCTCTACTCTTCCCTCATTAGGCCAGTCATCCAGTAGAATGCCCCATTTGGCATGTACATCACTAGACACCTGTAACAACTGGAGAGGTCACAAAAGTACCTCACACAGAGGATCCTAGGCCTTGAACACTTGTCCAACATGAACAGACTCAAAAAATTCCAATTATTCTCTGTCTCATATCATTTACTTAGAGGCAATCTCTGGTTGACTTACAAAGCCATGTCTGACCCAGCTCTGTTAGAAATGCCACATCTAAAGAAATCCCCTCTGCACCACACACTCCAGAGACCTCAACCTCATTAACACAATCAACATAATGTGCTGGAGTGACAAATTCATAACCCAGAGACTGCCTTGCTATGGAATAGACTTCCTATACATGTCAACTAGAGCACCTCACTGGCCCGCTTCAAGAGAAATCTTGATGAATGGATGGGAAATATAAAATTCACACCGGGGATCACTCCAATGGCTCTACCATACAGAGCCACTGGTCGGGTGGCACGATGTCAGGGTAATCCTATGGGCTAGGCTTGTAAAGGCTCCAGGGCCATTAGCCTAGTACACACTTATGAACCTATGAACCTATATATATATATATATATATATATATATATATATATATATATATATATATATATATATATATATATTAATGTGTGACTAATTTGTAACAGACAAATTAGATATCATTTAAAATAAACATTATTTTGTCACCTGAGAGTTTCTGTTTCAGTTTTATTTGATCATTTCAACACTTCTGATGACACTAGTCATTTTGTTGTTTGCAGTATTTAGTGTGTGTGTGTGTGTGTGTGTGTGTGTGTGTGTGTGTGTGTGTGTGTGTGTGTGTGTGTGTGTGTGTGTGTGCGTGTCTGTGCATGTGGTAAATATATATCTATATCTGTCTGTCAGTATATCTACATCTGTACTTCACTACCCCATGTCCCACGTATCTGTCTCCATCCAGCTGCTTTCACTCTACAAAAAGCGAAACAAGCACATATACCTTCTGCAGCACAAACAGTAGTCAGACTTATTGTATCGCACTACCTAAAGAACTTGCACAGCTGAGTTTCACCTGCAGTTGGCAAGAAGTACACAAGCAACAAATACAGTTAAATCTATTGAAACAAGCACATATACCTTCTGCTTCAGCCACAGCAGTAGTCAGATGTATCATATCGCACTACCTAAAAAACTTGCACAGCTGAATTTCACCTGCTGTTGGCAAGAAGTACAATAGCAACAAATAATGTTAAATCTATGTAAGGCAATATGCAAATAACTTAATTTGTTAAGTCTAGTGTGCATTGTTTTGTAGTGTTGAATCTGCTGGAAGGATATCCCTACCCACACTCATAGGCCTTTTTACTGCTGAAGGTGAAGCTACATTAACACATCAGCATATTTCACTCTTATCAGCGTAACATATCCCTGGAAAGACATTGAAAAGCCCATAAATATAAAATTAGATGCTGTGACCCGAGACAAGTATTTAGAGTTCAGACAACTTGTCTTTTCTATCCATGAACATCCTACCTCACTGATTGTTATGGTGGTAAATAATCTGGGGTGTTCTTCCTACTCCATTTGCTCCTCTCACTCTGCCCCTCTGCCCTTCCCCCATATCCCACCCTCCCCCAATTCCTCTACTCTTATCCTAAGAAATCTACTCCCCTCATTCTTATAATCCAATTACATACAACCCAGTCTTGTTCACACCCACATTTCATGCATAACTTGCTTTCTTTTATTTAGCCAAACTTATCTGCTCTCCCCTACATCCATCCCCTTGAACTCACGTGCCCACGACTATACTTTTTTGCATCTTACTCTACTCTACCATCAGAATACAACCACCTCAAACTATTTTAAATTAAATCCAGGCTTACCACCTTCACTTCTACTACACACACACACACACACACACACACGCACACACACACACACACACACACACACACACACACGCATTAGCATTGCACCATCATTTTACTACTGACCAATCATGTCAACCCCATTCATCCTCATCACAAACAGCAAGGTAAAATACCTAACCACATTATCAAAGCCCACTCTGAAGTCAAAACAGTCCAACCTTACCTTCAGCTGCACACATATCACAATAACAATCTTTATTTACGCCTACTACATTCAAACACACAAATTCCACTTTTACTATTTTTAAACCCACTATCACAGTCGACATGCTCCTCCTAACTTGCCTGGCCTCTTTACTCTTAATTCTCAACCTCACTACAGCTATATCTTTGTATACCTCACACACCAATACACATCAACAACCTCCTCTAACCCTCTCCCAATAAACAACACAGCTTCTCACATGTCTCCTCCAAACTTTTCTCCTATACCCTCCCATTCTATTCGAGCCACAAACTGGCCTCCTCACCTTCTATGAAACCACACTTGAAACCAGTACTCTCACCTAGGAATAAAAAACAGTTCCCATGGTATGCATTCCGCATTACCTATCTACTCAAATGTAGAGACATACATCCTAACCCTGGCCTACCCTCTAATCATAACTACAAGAGTAACCCCAAAGACTTAAACATACTTACACTTAACCTTAGAAGTATATCTAATAAAATAGCCCCACTGCATGCCTGGATTGATCAAAATAAACTTGACATACTAGCCCTTACTGAAACATGGCTACATCCCAATGTAAAAGACTCAGAAATAATACCACCAAACTTTGCAATAACCAGAAGAGATAGATCTAAAAAAAGGTGGGAGGGATAGCACATCTATATCCCTCTGGTCTCAACATCACACCCTATAGCAGTAATATACCCATCTTTTCCAATGCTGCGGTACTAATCTCCTTTTTGAACCTTACTTATAAAAAATAATTTGCATAATAGTAATATATATCCCACCAGGTAACAATATACCAGTGTTGGAAAATATTTTATCCTGGACATCCCAAACAATAAACCTTGAAACATTAATCTTAGGAAACGTAAATATAGACTGGCAAACCATAGCTTCAGACTCCCCCACAGATATTATAAATCTGTATGTTTTTTCTCAGCTTATCAATGTTCCAACAAGATATAGCAAAGATCTTGCCTGACAATCCACCTTAGACTGGATTCTAGTATCCCACCCTGCTTATTACCCCTCTTCTGGTACACTGCTTACCTCCCTGAGTGACCATCTACCAGCTTACTCCCTTACAACAAACTCCCAACAACTAAGAGTACACACTATAAAATCAGTTAGGAACTCAATTTTTGTCTGCATAAATTCAACAATCTCCTACAGGAAATAGACTGGACACCCCTTACACAACTACCCTTTAATGATGCTGTACTATACTTTAATAACACCTTCCTTCACATACATAATACACCAGCTCCCATTCATATGAAAAGAATCAAAAAGAACTCAGCACCATGACTCACTAAGGAATGTAAACACCTGATGAAGCACCATGGCTGTCTAAGGAATGTAATCACCTGATGAAGCAAAGGGACCTAGCCTGGTCAACCTGGAAACAAAACAAAAATGAACAAAATCATGTTAATTTCAAAACACTACGTAACAAAGTGACAAAACTAACAGAGATAAGAAGTCATATTATTCCCAACTTCAATTCCAGCATAAAATCAACCCCAGTAAATTTTAGCTCTCCATATCTTCTCTACTTAACCCTGGAAAAAATGGAGAGCACACCCTATCACCTAATACCCCTCCATCACAACTAGTCGAAAACTTTAACAAGCACTTCATAAAATCAATTTCAGACCTACAAACTAACACCTCTAATGCTGGACCCACCCCACCCTTCAATCTATTCTGATACTGACCCCAGACCATCAACTACTTCTAACCCTGTCATTACTAACCCCTATACTCAACAAAATGTCATACAAACCCCATTCTCATTTCAGCCCATACCCACTGACTCTATTAAGAAACTGCTACAAAAACTAAAACCCTGCTCTACTTCAGCTGACAACCCCCCCCCCCCCACACACATACTACCTCAAACTGGCTGCTAACTCAGTTGCCTACACAGTCAGTATCCTTATAAATAGGTCTTTATCCAAATCAGAAGTACCTACATTTGGAAACAATCTGACATCACTCCCATCCACAAAGGAGGCAACTCTTTTGATCCATCCAATTTCCGTCCTATATCCATCCTGTCACCCATATCCAAAATTCTCGAGAGAGGTATCCATGAGCAGGTAATGCAATATCTATTGCAAAACAATATTTTAACCAAAACCCAACATGGCTTCCAACCTACCCACAGCACAGCTACAGCCCTATTATCTTTTGCAAACACCGTGAACAAGGCCAGAGATGCAGGATAGTATACAGCCTCAGTATTCCTTGATCTCTCCAAGTCCTTTGACACAGTGTCTCACCCCTTACTTTTGAACACACTGTCTAACTTAGGCTTCTCACATAACACAGTAAAATGGTTTCAGCACTATCTAAGGGATTGCATAAGAGCAGTGAAATGATCCAATGAACTCTACCCTTTCTCCACAGCCCTAATGTAGTCCCGCAAGGCTCCATCCTAGGACCCCTACTCTTCAACGTTTTCACAAACAACCTTCACACTGCCTCTCACCCTGGGACACTCATTCAATATTCTGATGATTACACCATACTTTGCACTGCTCAATCACTACCAGAACTACTCTCAAAAACTCAACAGTCCTTTACAGCAGTTGAATCCTGGCTAAGAAATGTCCAACTCTTTCTTAATTCAAAGAAGACAAAACTAGTACTCTTTCATCCCCAAAACACCTCCCCTGTCACAGATCATTTCAATATCCTTGCATCTGACAACACTGCCATAGAAAAAGTGCAGGAAACCAAACTTCTAGGTGTTATCATTGACAATAAACTTTCATTTGACCCCCATATACAGCAAAATATAAAGAAAACTCATTAAAAACTGGGACTCTTATATAGAAGCAAACATTTTTTACTGCAGCAACCAAAACTACCCTTGTAAAAACAAATTTACTTCCCTCTCTTCTGTATGGTGACCCTGTCTTAGCTAACTTACAAAATTCGACCCTAAGCAAGTTGGAACAGTGCTACAACAAAGTTGCAAAGTTTGCCACAAACTCTAAATATCACACACACCACTGTAAACCACTCCTAAAATTAAACTGGCTTGAACTACCCAACCAACTTGCATTTATTCAGCTATCCACCTTACACAACCTTATTTTCAAGCCTACTTCCTGCCCTGCACTAACCAGTCTAGTCACACCTTACACACCAAACTGATCTCTACGATCAGAAGACAAAAATCTCTTAGCTATCCAAAAACCCACAAGAAAACCTGGTCACTCTCTGTATTCATACTCTGTCTCTATACATTGGAATTCACTACCTCTAGCTACCATTTTTTTCCTGCTCTAACAAATTTCAAAGCCTCTTTAAAAAATTATCTCAAAAATACATGGCTCTGCTCCTGCATAAAGCCTGCCTAATGCTCAGATCTTCCAGTTCTCTCACATTTCAATCCCTCACAGACTGCAAGATCCTAAAGCACTTCTAACTCTTTCTCTGCTTCTATACCATATCCTTAAGCTACTGGTCTGGCTTTATTGCTTCTATCCTTCTTAACTCTATCTCACTATATGTCGGCATCACTAACTTTCTGGCTGCTATTTCTACATCACGTATGATGAGAGTGACTATTATCGTCTGTAATGTTTTAACTTTGTAGAACTGTTTAGATGTGTAGTAATATATTACAACATCTTGTAGCAGTTTGTTCTTTCAACTTATTCTTTGTATAGTATTTCTAATGTAATCTTTATTGCATTTGGATTATACTGTATTTGTATTGTACTGTATGTGGAGTTTTCTCCCCAGGCCTCTGCTAAAAACAGGTTCTCTAGACCCAGTCAGACCACCCCAGTAAACAAATGTCAAATAAATAAATAAATATACCTATCTACATTTATCTATATCTATACATGTAACACAGAATACAAACTTATTCAATTAAAAAAAGATTGACTCATACATACATATATATATATATATATATATATATATATATATATATATATATATATATATATATATATATATATATACACATACATACACATGGGTCTACTTTTATATCCTGAAAAGAAACAATACTGAAGATAGAAAGATACAGACGAGAAGGACAAAATTCAAAATTACAAACTGCGTAAGTTTTTCCAAAGTGAATATTTACCCAAAACAACAGTAAATGAAGGCACAAGCCAAAACTCACCTAGGTGGGGGCTTCGGCCCATACCCCCAAACTATATATACCAAATCTGGGATCACACTACAGTGGGGTAAGGGCATAATTTCCCCATGGACGAGTGTTTACTTGCCCTGGGAATACTAGACCCATATATATATATATATATATATATATATATATATATATATATATGGGTCTAGGACATTTCACTGAATGCACATTTCACTGAAACTCAAACAAACACAAATCACTGAAAGCACAATTCACTGAAAACTCAATTCACTGAAACATATTTCACTGAAAGTTATATATGGCTTTTTCCCCACTGTAGTGTGACCCTGGAGTTAGTAATATGTAGTAAGGGGGGGTGTGGGAGACGTAGCCCCCCACATATTTTAAGTATATATTATGTTTGGAATAGAGTAATATATTGGAATTGCAAGTATCCATGTATATAGTTCAAAATATTTAAAATATGTGGGGGGCTATACCCCTACACCCCTCTTACTATATATACTAACTCCAGGGTTGCACTACAGTGGAGAAAAGGCCATATATAATTTTCAGTGAAATGTGTTTCAGTGAATTGAGTTTTCAATGAATTTAGCTTTCAGTGAAAAGTGCGCACTAATTTGACTTTCAGCGAAATGTGCATTCAGTGAAATGTCCTAGACCCATATATATATATATATATATATATATATATATATATATATATATATATATATATTGCACACACCAATACCCACTGCTAATTTTATAATTATATTCACCAACTCAAAGACTGCACAACTGCAGACATAGAAAATTCAGTCTCTTAAGCTGCAAAGGCAACATTTGATATTTATAATGTTCAATCAAGTGCACTGCAACCATTAATTTCTATTTATGTCTTTGTGTGGGTGTGTCTGCCCATGGCACCGAATGATCGAGTTATGGTCCTGAATATTATGAGTAACTTTAGAAAGCATATTTTTTTCTTTATTTCTTTCAACCTTTTACCTCTGTGCCTGCTGATTATTAGGCTTCCTCCTATTGGTCCTGGTCCCATTCATGTCTTTGTGCTAGGCATCATCCTAGCAGAGGTGAGATCTGATTGGCAAAACTGCTGACTATGCAGCAGTCATGAAGGTGGTTTGTACACTCACTGGCATCCCAATAGCGGCCCAACCCCAAGTCTGGTGGCTTATGTGAGCACCTGTTTAGCCTTGGGTCATCCTACACTGTAGTCATGCATGTGTGTGTTTTTGAACCTTCCCATACATTTACGAGGACTACCACATTGTCATGGAATCATCAAGCTCATGTCCTTAGACCTGGTCATTCTGGTGTCATGCAAGCATCCAGTTAGATAGTGGCAACTGGCCAATTGAAACCACCACTCATTCTATTAAGAATTGATGGTGTGGCATCAAACCCTGACTCCCACCACCTCCCACCTGCTTAGTCAAGCTATGAAGCAGCTATTGGATCAATGGTTATCTGAATCATATTGATTAATCTATTTATGCCACATAGACAAGCTTAGAGATACTATCTCTTGAGAGACCATGTTTTTTGTCTGTGTTGATAAAAGGAGCTATAGGCAAAATATTTTTGTTGCTTTAGTAAATCCCACGTCATATAAGATTAAAACAACACATTATGTAAAACCTTGAAGAATGAAGGGATACAGGTGTATAAAATAAAAACACAATCAAGTAAGTTGTCAGTGTTTGGATTATCATCTTATCATACAGTAAAAAAATAAAAGAGGAATGATCTCCATTCAAGAGTAGCTAACATTTCAGTTAAAACTCACGATTAATTTTTATTACCACAATGTTGATCTTTCATAATTCTGAAAAAAAAAAACAGTTCTGAATGTTTTTTGTACAAAATAATACAAGTATCATGATATCTGTAGCCTGTATAAGTCTACTGATAGTTTTTCTTTCAGCCCCTGTGATCCTGCAAAATGAAGCAATGCCTCTTTAATTACTATAGAACAAGTTCTCTCAGACCATTTAAAAGATAAGATCACCTTATGCATGGGCCCTGATAATATACCTAATTGTCAGTACCAAATATTTCCTAATTGCCATTACGTGAAAGTGGCCCAACCATGAATCCTGGTAACTGTAGACCAATTAGTCTCACTAGCCTCATATGTGAAGCTATGAAGCATATAATGCTTGACCTCATTAATCTGGGCATTGAAAATCTCTTACCCTGGACCTTCATAAATTCAACATTATCAGGGGAAGGCCCCATCTCATTATCCTCATTAATTTCTTTGATAAAGTAACCAAAGCAGTGGATATTGGTTATGGAATACACACAGAATACCTCAACCTATCCAAGGCCTTTCACACTATTCTCCATGCAGGTATTATAGGCAGATTTGTAAATCTGAATGTAAATCCTTACATTGTGAAGTGAGTAGCTTAATTTTTGCCCGAGAGAAGCCATGCAGTTAGAGTTGTAGGTGCCACTTTAGAAAGCAAAACAAATAATTGTTTGGCATCTATTTCTCAAACCTTCATTTCAGCACTTCTGGACTCTGGTTATCTAACTTTGCAGATGATTATAAATTGTGCATTGTTTTTCATTCTTTCACTGACTCGCAATTGGTGCAGCATGGGTTAAACCATGTTGACAATTAGTGCAAGGGTAATGGTTTCAAAGTAAATATAAAGAAAACTAGTATAGTTCATTTTGGAGAACAAAACATGTTCACATATCATATAGGTGACACACAGCTCCAGTCGCAGGCAGACACTGTTGTAATGGATATAGGCTCTCTTGTTGATAACTCCTTATCGTCTGACTATCATTTTGCTGCAGTAGTTTGAAAAGCTCTCTATCTGGCAAAATTTTCAAAGTCCTCTCCACTAGATTCAAATAAGTCTTATTTGCCCCTTTACCCATATTTCATCAGATCTATTACTGAATATAATTCACCTTTTTGCATTTACTTGTCTAAACATATTACTCAAGAGATTGCAGAGATTCATAACTAAAAAGATTGGCAACCTTAAAATCTTAGTTATAAAGACAGACTAGCAGTTGTCTTTGTAGTCTGTCTCTTATAGACTCCTCCATGGAGAGCCTTTCCAACTTTCTTTGATGTCCTAATCCTTCACGGAACAAAGGGTACCTCAAATTCCCAATTAAAGGAAATAAACCTTCATGAACAGATAAATAAGACATATTGGCATGATAGACTCATATCCATGTGTATCCCTCACCTATAGAACAACCTTCCAATACATATCAAGCGCCCTTGCAACTTCCAAAGTGGACCCAGATAATTGGTTTGGAAGTCACAAATCCTCCTTAGTTTATCTTGCACAGTTTGAGGTTGGAGGGTAGTACTGAAACAAAGATTTTTTTTTTGAATGGTAGTCTGTAGCATAAGTGCCTAGCACTTACCAATGGACCTATGCATCCACAATGATTCACAACTACAGCAGACCAGTGCATTTATTTATGTATTCAAAAGGAGAAAATAAGGAATGGAAGCTTATCCATGAGATGAAAAAGAGACAAGGTATGAAAACAATGCTTAATTAGTGTCTTATTTCGATTTTTTTCTAGCCGAGAGAAGAATGTGGTTTGCAATGAATTATTTGTTAGTAGTAAATCTAACATGTCCAGCAGCACACATAGAGGATGTACACAATAAATTAAAGGAAAAAGTTATGTATGTAACATGTTTATAAAAGTGCAAAGGGGTTGCCAATTGTTTAGAGCAATCTCAACAAAATGAACATCAGCTCAAAAATACTTGCCATGCAACATTTCACAAAAAGCTGTGCCAAAAAAAAATGAAAGATTGGTCAAGTTTGTGTTATACAGATAAAAGATCAGAATGAATAAGAAATAGAGGGAAAGCAGAGTACAACATCTTATGAGTAAACAAATAGCAGGTTATAAATAAGTAACCTGTCTAGTATTTATTGTTGAAACTGCCTTCTCTGTATATAACTTGACGAAGGTGAACCTTAAATCTGAGTTCTCATGTTTCTTCTGCTGTTTGCCCATGATAGTTAAACTCAATCTCAATGTACAAAAAAAATAGTACTATTCCAAGCATATAATGCTTTTGAAATATAATAATCATTAATAAAGAAAGAGAGTTTTGAAATGAGAACTGCTACTGTATTTTTAGTCTTCCTTGATAAGGAAGTATACAAATCTGTATTATTTATAGGAAAATAATTACAGAGATAAAAATGCATTGTTCCAACCTAGTTGTTGAGTAAAAAATATATATCCTAAGAAGTACTTCTCTGGCAGTTGTGAACACATTTGAATATTCCACCTGCAGATCAGAACTTGGCAAAACCTTTCATCAGTGAATCTCAGGCATTAAAAGTTGCATCTAAAATGAATTCTTAAAATATTTCCCAAACACACAGCTCACCACTGACTCTGTGGCACAGGTTACAATCTTTGGATGCCTTAAGGGTAGAGGTTGCTTTCATCTTTACTTAGTCCTTCATAGCGACTGTGTAGAAAGTGTGTTCGTGTTCACAGTACTCCCAGCTGTGCTCATTACTACTGACTTCGGGGCAAAGTTTTTGATGTGCTGATACCTTGGAGGGACAGGTGATTAATGTTTTCTTATTCCAAGGATTCCTGCTCTTGATCAGAAGGAAGCTCCATTTCAGCAACTTTATTTTATACGCGCACACACACACACACACACGCACACACCTATATATATGTGTGTGTGTGTGTGTGTGTGTGTGTGTGTGTGTGTGTGTGTGTGTGTGTGTGTGTGTGTGTGTGTGTGTGCACAGCTACTTGCATAATACAGTGCATTCACCTTAACACTTGAAATGGTTTTATGAAAAAAATTCAGTAGTATGAATTCAACATTTCTGATTTTTGTTAGGTACCACACTAGATGATTTATTTATTTTTAATATTGTGGTACTGCTGTATATACCAGTTGTATATGTATCTTTTAACATGAAGTAATTGAATATTTATCTTTTCTGTAGAGCATTTTTGCATTCTAATTTCAATTGTTGCTCACTGAAGACTTGACTCTATCTTTAGTCTGAATATAGTGTTTGCACTTACTCAAATATAAACATGTTCCAATTCATTTAAAAGCATAGAAATTTAGTTAGGTAGAATATTACAGGTATTTCACCCTGTGCATGGCAGAAAAGTAGCAAGCGTCGGTAGCTAAATCTGAAAGATTCTGCACCATGTTTTATTATGAGAATGCCAGTTACAGATGAATTAATTAATTTCATAAAAAAGGAATAAAGCATGAAAAAGACTACTGACCCCACCAGTAGCACATTATAAAGAGGCAGTTCACATTAATTTATATCTCATGATACCATACACAGGCAAACAGTTTCACTCCATCACAACATGCAACAATACAACACACATATAAATTTGGAAGCATATCTAGAGACATGGAAGAGTAAACTTTGTAAAATATATTTATTAGCCCATCTTATAAGCAATAAAGGAAGGACTTAAAAACCCAATATGGAATCCATTGCAGGCACACATGTATTTGATTCATGAAAATGCTTATAAATGCACTGTGTTTATAGTTATAAACCAAAACTGCATGATAACATAGATGAGCAGTCATGGGAGATGATTTTGCTGCATGCATAGTGTGACAAGTTACCTATTTTTGAGGGAATGATTTTCATAATCTAGCACTGTCTCTGAGTCAAGGCACTTGGGAGAACAGCCTGAATTCTATGACAGTGTATTCAAAAGACAGGATTGAAGAAGAAAAAGAACTTAGGGGGTATGTGGGTACTGCATGAAATTATTAACTGATCAATGTTTGAGTTAGAGAAGGCAATGTCAATGCACCTGAAAGTAAATAAAGTATGTTTTTGTGTGTAGATTTTCGGTCAGACAGCTGATGTAACAAGCTGGAAATCACATTACAGGAGTTTATCTTCCTTGGAGTTTCAATTTATGAACCATAATTTGAGGAACTGAGATGTAAATGGTTAAATGTCTCAATAAAGTTTACCTTCATGTCATAGTCAGATATCATGGGGACCTTCCTCTCACATTTAGATTTAGATTTTATGCTGACCTTTCTGTAATATTCAGACATCATGGACACCTTTGTGTCATGTTCAGACATCATGGTGACCTTCCAGTAACATTCAGGTATCATGGTAAACTTCATGTGCCACTTAGATACCATGGTAACCTTTCTGTGACATTCAGATATCATGAAGACCTTCATGTCATATGCAGACACATGGTGACCTTCCTGTGACATTCAGACATCATGGGGACCTTCCTGTGACATTCAGGCATGATGGTCACCTTCCTATCATATTCACAAGACCTTCCTGTGACAGCCAGATATCATGGTCAGCCATATGTGCTATAATTTCTGAAGGTGCTACATTCTGTGGTCTGCTTTCCTCAATGACTCAATATTTCATTACTTAGTGCCATTCAGTGTATGAAATGAAAGGAAAAATAAAAAGCAAAAATAGTTATAAAAAAGCTTTTGCATCCTATAAAGCTATATGTACCTCTGCTGTGAATAGATGCTACTATTTGTTTTATTTGACATTTCTGAAGTTTGGGAAACTACAAGATTAGTCAGTCACAACTGCTGGACAGTGAACCTACTTCTTTCTACAGGGATTGTGTTGATGTATATGGGCCCGATAATTAGGTACAGTGGTGAACAGTGCAATGTAAATGTGTAGCTTCATCCCAAGCAGCGCTATCCCCTGACAGATATACCTGTCCCTCCAAATGTAAAGTGTAGAATATAAACAACGATGGTCACTTTATAGATATACATTTGACTATATTCTATTAAGAGGCCAGCTAAAGATATCCACCTTTTATCTTACAGATGCTAGTACTATTTCACTGGGAATAGGAAGGCACAGAGATTACATGACAGAAGGTTCCATAAATGCTATCATTAATGCATAATAAAGGTGGATAGAGATGCAGTACTGTTGCTGTTAGCTATGGCAGCACATATCAATTACAGAGTCATAGTCATTTCCATATCATGAGTGCCAGGGCATATCTTTGGCAGCAAGGTGCATGATACAGAACATCCACTAGCTATCAATGCAGTCAGGTTCATTGGTTCATTTGAGAGGGAAAAGTGATGCAGCATAACTGTCTACTTTTGACAGTACTTTACATTTCATAAACAACATTGTGGTACTTGTGAAGACAAATTGCAAGATACAGCATAACCGTATATGGTTGCAAATTCTCAACATTCCATTGTATATGGTTGCACATTCTCAACATTCCATAGGCACAGTGTTACACCTATGGCCAAAATGTCTTTTAATGGAATAACCATTTATATCGGCTAGTACGGTTGGGGGGTAGTGTTTCTTCACTGTTAAAAAGGCCATGGCCCACCCACCCTGACATAGGTTTCACTTGTACAATTTTCTTTACAGGATGCATGATACTGTATAACTACATACAGTAGAGTTTGATAATGTAAATGAGTACCTGAGCAAATAGCAAATTGTGCCAGTACTACAGGAGTGGGTATCACTGTGGATAAATGCTGCATTATGTATTAAAAAATACTATTTCAATATGTATGAATAATCAGTGTTTAAAGGAAGCTGATCTTTCAATAATCTTGAGGTAGTTATTAATAGTGACTTTACTTTTGCTAAAGAAGTTGACAATGAATTTACTCAAGGCATGAGACAACTTTGTATCATTACTATGAAAAATCCAAAGTTTTTTCATACTTATATAAACCTTATAGTAGACCAATACTAGAATAAAAATGTAGTTTTGTGTGCAGTATAAAGCAAAGCTGAAATTCCCGGAAAGTGTGCAAAGAATAAATTTTTTTAAATTCTGATCATTTAAACTTAGCTACATTGCTGAATGTAAAAAATGAACTCTTTTGACCATTCATTATAGATACTTAGAAAGTAAATTAATGCTGGCATTTAAAATATATCAAGAACAGCTATTACAAATCAGTTTACTTTCTCTCTATAACACTGGTTATAAGTTTACTACAAAAAAAAACAGGACTACAAAGATGTGAATATACAAAACTGTCAGACTTCCTGTACTTTGGAATAAATTAACTCCTTTGATAAGGAAAGCAAAAAAAAGAATAATTTTAAAACTAAATTATATTATTGATTTTGTGACCAGCTTTACAACCAGGACTTGTTGGAAAAAGTGTTTCTTGAGGGTTATTAAGGAAATAAACCTCTGAATTCTCAAATTTATGAAAGTTTTGGAAATAAAATCAAAGCTACTAAAGGTTTATTTAAAGCTAAACCATGTTGGAGTAAACACTTAAAAAAGATTGTATCAGACCCAAAAAAATAACATCACAATTTTTTAAAGAAATGTGTGAAACAAATAATGAATAAGCTAAAAAGGATCTATTACTCAAGAAATGGGGTATGCGAGCTCCCTGATTAACGTAAAAGAAAATAAGGGAAGTTTTTATAAATATATTAACTGAAATAGAAATGTACAAACAATGGTAGGACCTACCAACAACAGGATTATTATTTGAGAATTTGAAATAGCAAATGCACTCATTGATTATTCTACTGAATTGATTGCATTGTATTATATCTGCTCCTTACATGCTGCATCATTTTTTTTTCCATTATTGACAAGGTTTGTTACACTGACAGGGGCGATGAATTGGAAAGCCTCTAAAACACGAAGACACAGCCAAGAATGTAGGATGCAGCACTTCAGATCCCTTCCAGACAAGTTTACTAATCACCAAAACACAGAATAATAAGTATCAACAAAATAAAAAAAAAAATGTAATAACATTTTTAAAGGTGACTGGTATCAATTTTATGGATATAAGTATTTCTGGAAATTGTATATACATTAATAACTTTCTATCAGTATATTGAACACATTTTTTACACTTAAACTTCAGGAGGTGCAGTGGTGCAACAATTAACATTGTCACCTCACAGCAAGAGGTTCTCTAGTTTAATTCTCGGCTGTGCTGCTTTCTGTGCAGAGTCTGCATCCCCTCCCTGCATTTCCGTGGGTATTCTCAGTGTATTCAGGTTTCCTCCCACATTCCAATGACATGCGTCTGGAGCATTTCTCCCCAGGCATCTGCCGAAAATGGATTCTGTCCTAGTCAGATTTTCCCAGTCAACAAATGTTAAATTAATTAATACATAAATAAATTAAATAGTTTTCTTAAATATTTATGTATTTAAAGATTTTAATGTTGACACTGACTTTGATTTTTTATCAACACTCAATTAATTCATTGCAAATGAATATTTGGGAGGACTTTTGCCTATTCAAATGAAATGGATGAGTGTATTTGCTATTCTGATGAAGTCCTAGCCATTAGGGCGAAAGCACTGAATAATTATGTTTTTATTTTGTTTATTATTTCATGTTTTGGTGATTGATAAACTTTGAAGAAGGGACTCAGAGTGCTGAGTCCTATGTTCTTGGCTGTTTCTTTGTATTTTAGTGGTTTTGCCTATTTAGATTTGGACAGTCTCCTTGAGTTTAAAGCTTTTATGGCAATGCCTACTCAATGCTTGTATACCTCAAGGGATTAACAATCATATATCTATTTCTTATGCACTGAAGTGTAGGGCTGCTGTTATGATATGAAATTATATTACCTCTAATAAGGTTATTAGACTGGTATGTTTTCTTAGTTGTTTCAGTTGTTTGTATTTAATATTAGATTAAATTATTTAAGTTAGACATAAATTGGTCTTAATATGATAATTGAATATCCTTAGTTGCAATTATGTTAAATGAGCATGGATTTTTACCTGGAATGTGTTTGGATGTTGTGTATTTATATTGTGAATTAGCAGATTGTGATTTTTCACTCTGATGAAGTCCCTTGTTCGTTAAGGATCAAAGCACTTAGTGAATTTTAATACATCTGTGGAAATTAACTGGCACAACATTTTTTTCTGGTCTCCGATGAGTATATTGATGTTTTTTTTTTTATTTTGTTTGTTATTTTACTGTGTTGTCTGTATTGTGTTATATCTAATCGTTATCTATTATATCTGCACCATACCCAAACTTTTCAAAAATAGATGGCTCTAAAGTGTCAAGTTATACAGACTTATTTAATGGCACCAGACAACTTATCAGGTACATTTATATATGTGTGTATGTGTGTGTGTGTGTGTGTGTGTGTGTGTGTGTGTGTGTGTGTGTGTGTGTGTGTGTGTGTGTGTGTGTGTGTGTGTGTGTGTGTGTGTGTGTGTGTGTGTGTGTGTGTGTGTGTGTGAGAGAGAGAACATTGCAATTCAGCCATTAACATTTATGTTTAATAACATGCTGCAAAAGTTATGCCAGTGTTTAATGGAGATAACAAAAAAGAAAAAAAAAATCTCTCACTAGAATCATAGCAAAATATTTTGAAAGATGTTTACTTATTCAGTTAGAGATGGATGTTGTCTATGTGCCTTCAGTGGATTCAACAGAATAGGGATTTATAAAAAGAAAATCTTTTATGATCAGTCAAAGTTGTTCTAAAGAGTCCATACATTATTAGGTAAAGGGAAACAATGTCTAGTGATCTACCCTGATGTCAGTAAGATATCTGATACATTATTACATTATCAGATTGCATTATATGATTACAGTCTAGGCATAAACATGTACATTATTAATTGCATTAGAAACTGGTTAAACAGAGAAGAAAGTGTTGTTGTTCATGGAAGGAGATAATCTTGGATGTACTAACAAGGGAGTCCATCAGAGCTCTGTATTAGGATAGGTTCTGTTTAATGTGGTTTCGCAAACCTTCCAATTGCTCCAAGACAGGGGAAGAGCCAAAACACTCAAAGGATATTAAAGACTTAAATAAGCACTTATTTAGCTTGCAAAATGTGGATAACTATTTAGGATTAAGGTTCACTAGTACCAAAAGTAAGGTAACAGTGTATGGTGCTAAATTCAATACTAATTTTGATATAACACTAGGAGACAGACACCTGGAAAGTGCAAAACACATCAGAGACCTAAGTACTAGTTTGCTCAACATTTAACTTTTAACAAGATGTACTGGGGATAATAACAAAAGCATTAAGAACAATGGGTCTAATTTATATCAATATTGTATTGGCAGATCCAATTATTCTGAAAACCATGTATGTCTCAACAGTAAGACAAATCATTGAGCACAGTTGGGTATATGTCACTCTCTAAAGAAGAGGTAGAAACATTAGATGGAATATGAAAATGAAATACACAGAAAATCAATGAAATCAAAGGTTTTACTTATACTGATAATTAAATTATGTTAATTGCAGATATGCGAGAATTAATTTACATTTAGCTTACAAGGCAGTGAACAATTCTGTTTTAAGAGAGAAATTAAACATGAAATTAATCTCGCAATATACAGGTATGAGAGAAAGATGGCCACATTTAAAAATATGCAGGAATTAAAATACTAATATGGATTCTTAAATAATTCAAATGACTTCAAATTATGGAATAAAAACATATGTGGAAATAAAGTATACCAATTCATTAATAGCATTTATGGTAAAATTAGATATTTACATGGGAAATAACAAGTATATTCTAGGAGTGAGCCAGTCTGTGATATAAGGTCTAACTGCCTGCTCACAGCCCACACTGAGCCATATCAAACAATGTGCAGGGCATGCTGGGACCTCAGTCTACATGTTCATTTAAAATACCCAATAGAACTAAAACCTGCTCCTCAAGGAAACACAAACCTGCTTGTTGGACATCTTCTATCAATAGACTTTACAACAAACGGAAGAAACTGTTGTCCAAGGGTAAAAGAGAAAAAATTCCAAATTGGAAAAACTCTTTCCTTAGCCTCAACAAGCAAATTAGATCACTAATAAAAGCACCAAGGCCAATTCTGAATCAAAACTAGCCTCCATAACAAAGAGAATCCATAAAGCATTCTTCAGTTACATCAGGAACCTCTGTAGCAAAGCCCAGTTTTGTTCCAAATTAGTAATTAAAAGTATCACTTACACTGATCCTCTTGGTTTACCCACCCTGCTAGCAGATAGGTTCAGTGCAAACTTCACCCCCCTGCCCCCATCCGGAAGGCTCTTTCAGTATCCAAGATACATGTACCGCACCACACATCTCTGTAGATCAAGCATTAAAGGCCCTATTCAAGGCAAAAAACACAGTTTCCATGGGACCTGATAGTATCCCAGGATGTATTCTGCACCATCTCCAGCAAGAACTGGCTTCGTCATTGAGTACCCTTTTCAACCACAGCCTAAGTACTGGCTTCATTCCAGCAGAGTGGAGAGCCACCATTGTCATCCCCTTGCACAAAGGTGGTGCCACTACTGACCCTGGAAACTATCACCCCATTAGCTTAACAAGTCTGATCTGTAAAGCCATGGAGTGTATTATTATGGATCTCATAAACAAGGACATAGGCAATCACCAAGCACATGACCCCACCCAGTTCAGATTTGTCAAGGGCAGATCTTGCCTGTTGAACCTGGTTGACTTCTTTGAGACTGTCACCAAGGCCTTGGATGAGGGAAAAATCAGTACATACAGCTTACTTTGACTTGGCCAAGGCCTTTGACACAATCCCCCACTCAGGCATCATTGAAAAGCTAACACAACTTGGCATAAATCCCTATCTCATGAGGTGGGTTGCCAACTGGCTCACTGACAGGACCCTCAAAGTTAAAATAGGCACCTCAACCTCTGATAGCAGACCTGTCACTAGTGGAGTTCACCAGGGATCTGTCCTGGGACCCCTAGTGTTTGACATCTATTTCTCGGAGGTACAGGCAAAGGCAAAAGGCCTGCAGCTGACCAAGTTTGCCAACGACTGTAAGTTGGGTGCTACTATTAACTCCCCAAATGATGTTAACATACTACAAAAGGGTCTCATGGCAATTAATGACTGGTGCCAAATTCATGGCCTCAAGCTAAATGCAAAAAATGTATTATCGTACCATTCAGCAAAAACATGACCCCTACTGATTACCACATCAATGGCAACCCCCTAAGCACACAACCTGTGGTGAAAGGCCTGGGCACTCAGGTTGATAACAACCTCACATTCGACCCTCATGTAGCAGCAGTGGTCATAAAAGCCTTTTACTTGGTTCATCTCATAAGTAAAGGGATTGCATCCAGAAAAAAAGGAGGTTATTACCTCTCTATACTCCTCCGTCATTAGACCAATAATTAAGTATAACGCCTCATTTGGGATGTACCTCTCCAAACATTTACACCAACTGGAAAGGCCACTGAAATACTTTACAAAGAGAATCTATGGCTTCCAACACCTGTCCTATACAGACAGTCTCAAATCACGGTGTCATACAGATTGCTCAGGGGTGATCTGTGTTTCTCCTACAGGGAATCTCAGACCCTGCCCTACTAGAGATGCTCCATATCCATAAGTCTAACTCCTCATGCACTACCGGCTCAAAAGGCTTGAACCTAATATGTGACATTAACAAAACCTGCTGGAGAGACAGGTTTGTCTCTCAGATGCTGACTCATTTCTGGAATAGACTTCCCAAACATGTCAAACAGAGCACCTTGCTGACTTTCTTCAAGTGCAGCCTTGATGTGTGGATGAGAAACCACAAATTCATCCCAGGGGTTCCACCAGTGTCCCTCATTGACAGGGGAGACAGGTGCTGACAGAGGTTTATTTTTGGGGATAAACTCTTGGCCAGGCTTGTAAGGGCCTCAGGGCTATTAGCCTAGTAACCGCCTATGATCCAATGAACTTTGATACCCTAGTGTTTGCACCAAGGAGTTTACAATATGCAATGATCTCTGGGTCTAAGACCTTCTCTACAGGCCAGAAGAATCAATGCACAGACAATTTTGAGCATCCCTACATAGGTGGCTATAACACAGCCCCCATTAACTGTTGGTGCTGTATTTGACAGCTGTTCCAGACAACAGTACATCTCAACCAAGATTGCCCTGATGATGGATAAAAGGATCTAAATCATAGTATGCCAAAAGCCCTGACTACTTCCTCAAGCCTAGACTATTACTTTACTGATGTTGAGCACTTCCTCTCTCTGATAGTATAAATTGGAAAAGTCAGTCCAAGACACAGGAAGGGTGATGTTAAGAAGATAGTGCCTTGAGTGCAAGTTATTAGGGGACACATTCAGTACTTCTGAAAAAGAGGTCACCAACTAATTGTGTTTGTCATTAATCTGGGGGCACCAAATAGGATCATTCCCCCGGGCTATCACTGTGATGATCCACTATTCTATAAGAGTTGACATGCACAACTTGCATCCCTGCCTCCTTTTATTACAATAGAGAAAGGTCTGAGGACAGCACCAGCAGTTACTGGTTTGGACAAGGTGCCAGAGAAGGAGGATAGGAATAAGCAACTTTTTGTGTTTCTAGTGGCAATTTGCATATATCATTGCTAATTAAGCATTTACATAGTTCGCTACTTTTTATTAACTTTCATTTTTTAACATAAATATGTATCATATGTTCATACCTGTCAATGTCTTAGAGCAAGAAATTCAAATGTCTGTCAATATTTTACTATTTTTAACCATCAGTAATTTGCCAGAAAACCACAGTTTTATGAGAAATGGACCACAAATATGAGGCAAAAATCTGCCCATTCTGTGAAAATCTGTGCAGTTGAGAGGTATGCATATGCTCAGTACAGTGGAGTATTCATTTTTTGGGATTAGTTAAATTTGTGAGTTAGTGTGAAATTATACAGTTTCACAAAGAACGACTGCATGCAGTATTTGCAAATGAATACGCCTTTGCACTACTCACATTTTTTTTATTTGGTAGCCATGTGGATAGTCACTCAACCCTATTCAGCAATAAGCCAAGGACAGCATACAATGTAGCTAGATTTACTGCCCAACAAACCTACAAATCCCATCACTGTTCCTCTCTCTAAAACACCTAAACTTGCTTGAATTACCCCACCAGCTTCTTCTCTCTCAGCTCCAGATCATCCATTCTATCCTATACCAGCCTTCCTACTGCCCAGCACTATCCCCTCTCATCTCCCATTATTCTCCCTCCAGACCTCTCCGAAGCTTTAACCAAGACCTACTACAAATCTACAAACCCAAGTCTAAATTTGGATGCAACATGTACAGCTATCACCCCACTATTGCCTGGAATAGGCTCCCACTAGAAATCAGGACCCTTACACATCCTAAATAATTTAAGACAGCCACCAAAGAGCACTTTAAAAGTCACTGGTCCTGCCACTGCACTCTCTCCCCTTAACATCCCCTACTTCTCATACCTTAATCTACTTTCTGCCCTTAACTCACTCTTCTCACTAGCTCTCTCTAATCTTCCTTCACTACTCTTTCTACTGTCTTCTAAAATCTATTAAGCAAATTGCCTCAGAGGAACATTCTGTTGTAATTGTCTTGCCTTCATGTAACTACATTATGATAAATCTGGGTTTTTTAACCACTTACTCCAAAAACTATACTCATCTTAATGACATATTTCTTTTTATACTTTTTGAAATAGTTATGCTATACTCCTGATTATTGACACTGTATAACATTGCATTGCTACTTAATGCCTTGTAATAATCCTATAACATTGCTGTTTAATGCTAATGTATAATTAAAATTGTATAATATGTAGGAGGTTTTCTCCCCATTCCTCCGTGTGAAAAAGGGCTCTTCAGCTCAGTGGGACAATCTCAGTCAACAAATGTAAAATAAATAAATAAAAATAAAATAAATAAAGTGTAGTGTCACGTAAGAGTTCCATGCAAAGAAACAGAAGAGATTTTTCACAAACATAGTTTGTAAAGTGTTACAAAATACGAGTGAACTTTACTACTGATATCTAAAGCTCAATACATAGCATGCAGTACATGTATTTACATGCTTACATTTCTGTTTCTGTTTTCAGTAAGTTACATTTTATATTAACATGTTTACACTGGTCTTTGCTATCTGTAGATTTTTATATTTGTAATGTTGCTGGGCTGCTGTGAACAGGATATTTTGTTGTCATCCTTGTTTACAGTGTACGTCACCTGCAATACTTATTTTGTGAAATGTGAAGTACAGTTTCATGTTTTTTTTTTTTTTTTAGTGAAATTTTTTGTCCATTTTTGTGATATGTTTGACTTCCTTTCCTTTTAATAGGTTATCAGCAAATAGACTAGTTTGTTATTTAATGGTTTGATATAGGAGCTGATGTGAAAAAAAGGATGTCTCCTATGAAAGCACAGGTCAAAAGAGTAGTTATGGTATGAGATTATATCGTCACTATAGACAGGGTGCTCATTGTATCATGGCATGTTCCCATATGTAACTAAGATGAATGGATAGCCGGGGGTAATGAAGTGACAGGTATATTAAAATGGGTATGGTAGGATAAATTAATGTTTAGTGTCTTATGTAAAATAGATGGGGTGAAAATTACAGAGGGTTTGTTGATTATTAAAAAACGTAGTTAATAATGGTGTCTGTCACTTGCCAAATCAGAATACAATAGACGGGACTTTGTGGGTTCTATTCGAGCAGCTTTATTATGTACACACACATCAGGATTGAGGCTTAATAACTTTAACTTAGATAAATTTATAAACAAATTATGTATTACACTCATACATGCTCACACTCTGGGTGCACTCTCAAAATGGCACTGAAGCTCTCATGTGCTGGCTAGTTATATGCACGTTCAGTCCTTGAAACACTTCTTAAAGATACAGCACACATACTCTATTCTACATTTTCCCTCTTTGAGAAATAAGACATACAACGTTGACAACATTAATTGACATGCAAACAGTACAAGTAATTATTTGTCATGCAATTTTACAGAAGTAAATGCATATAGACAATTATGTCCAGGTTGCTGCGTATTTCACACTAGGTCTGGAAATACGACCAAATTACATGACATAGAAATTAGAATCAGGTCTAGCAATTGGGACTGTCTCTGCTGAATGTTCAACTTTAGTGACATCAGGAACATCAATAAGAATGGAAGGAGAAGTTAAGACATGCCCTGCAACAGGAACATTGTCTGGACTGCTCTGAGATCTAGAGTCTGTATCTCAGGAACAATGCTGTGATATAGATTCTGATACAGGATGAAGATGTCTGCAATTTCTCCTGTACTCCACACTCTGAGATTCTATGAAGTATCTCGACTCGGTACATATACCTGTTACTTCACCAGTCTGGTGAAAACCTTTTGCTGTTTGTATTCTCACTACTCTCCTTCTTTCAATGGACGAAGAAATCTGCTTGATTTATCATAGCTAGATTTCTGGAAAAGAATGATTTCTGAATAGATGAGCTCTAATTGTCCTGTTGTTCTTAGCAACAAACTGGAACTGATAGGCAATGTTGTTCTGGTTTGCCTAGATAGAAGTCTCTGAGCAAGCGAGCCAAGTATATTGTCATGGGGTATGTTTCTGAGATTAACTAAATTCAAAAAGACATTGGTATTGTCACATTTTGACATGTCAAGTAATTGCTTTGCACTCTGCACTGCTCGTTCAGCTAGTCCATTTGACTGTGGATATCCTGGAATACTAGTAACATGTACAAAGTCCCATTCTTTTGTAAATTTCTGAAACAACTGACTAGTGAATTGAGTATCATTGTCAGAAATAACTTTGTGTGGACTACCATGGCCTGAGAAATGAAGCTTCAACTTAATGATAACAGCAGTGGATGTTAGGTTAGGTAGTAAATCAATCTCAAACCAGCTGAATAAGAGTCTACCAATACTAAGTAATGCTGATTGTTCCACTCGAATATATCAGTGGCTACTGTTGACCAATGTAGTTCAGGATCTTGACTTAGCTGAAGTGGTTCTTTTTGCAAATGCGGTTTAGTAATATCGCATACCAAACAAGAAGAAAGTACTTTATCAATGTCTTTTGCTAGAGAAGGCCAAAATAGCTGTCCTTTTGCCCTTCTTTTGGTAGATTCAGAACCTTGGTGGCCATGATGCAAAATCTGGACATAGCCATGTTGTAAGGAAGCAGGAACAACAATTTTAGGACCTTTGAAAATAACACCATCTTCCATCAACATCCCATCTCTGTAAGGAAAGTAAGTTTGCACTTCAGGTGGGACACTAGATTGCTTTGACGACCATCCAACATTAATGTAGTGGTTGAGCCTTTGGAAAATTGGATTGGTCTTTGTATGATCTCTCAGCTCATCAAGTCTTGTGGTAGAAAAGTTACTCACTTCCATGAAGTCAAAGTCAAAATTCTCTGCATGAGTTCTCCGTTGTATTTCTGGGTGATCTGGACAAAGTATCTTCCAGATAAAGAAGTTTACCTTTTGTATAGACCATTTTGAAGTTGTACTTTTGTAATTTGAGCATCATTCTTTGTAATATCACTGGGGCTGAATGCATAGGCATCTTTAGAATAGTAACTAGAGGTTAGTGATCAGTTTCAATCTGAATAGCTTGACTATAGATATAATCATGAAACTTTGAACATACAAATACTATTGCCAAAGTTTCTTTCTCAGTTTGAGCATATTGCATTTCAACTTTGGTAAGAGTTCTTGATGGATTGGCTACTGGTCTGCCTTCTTGAAAAATGACTGTGCCAAGACCAAAAGAAAAGACTTACTAGTTTATTGACATCATAGTATCTTAATGTAGGTGGGGTGGCAATATTCTGCTTAAAGTATTCAAATGCTTTTTGGTGTTGTTCCAAACCAGACATGTAACATTTTTGCCCATCATCTCACTCAAAGGTGCTGTCAACTGACTGAAGTCTGGTATAAACTTGCCTAAATAGTTGACCATACCAAGAAAATGTTGTAGAGCTTGAACATTATCTGGTGCTGGCATCTCGAGAATGGCTGCTTGCTTGGATGGGTCTGGTTTCAAGCCAGTGCTGGTAAATAAATGTCCTACATTTATAACTTCTGGTAGTCTGAATTTGCACTTCAGAAAATTAAGCTTTAAGTTCACTTCACGTGCTCTGTCTAGAACTTTCTTAAGGTTTCTATCATGCTCTGCTTTATCATTGCCGCCAACCCATAAATCATCTATTACTATGGCACAAGTATAATCTGAACAAATTTGCTCCATTGCAAGCTGAAAGACTTCACTTGCAGAATTTATTCCAAATGGCATCCTAACGATATATATCTGCCAAATGGGGTAGTGAAAGAAGTCAGTAGTGAGGATTTGCGATCGAGCATCACTTGCCAAAATGAACTTTTTGCATCTAAGACAGAAAAAACAGTGGGATTCGGTATTAGGGCTGCAACTTCCTAGATTGTAAGCATTGGATGATGCAGTCTGTTAAATACTTTGTTCAAATCTCTTGAGTCAATACATGTACTGATTTTGTCTGAGTCTTTTTTGTGGGCTGCTACCATGGACGACATCTATTCAGTTGGTTTTGTGACTGCACAAATTACATCTTGCTGCACCATTTTATCCAACTGAGCTTTAACTCTATTCTGCATAGTTATCAGAACTTTTCTTGTTGGTCTAACCACCGGACTGACCACTTGGTCTAATTTCACAGAATGCACAACTGGAAGTTTGCCGAACTTGTCACTGAAAACATCAGCATACTCTGAGAAAATGTCTTCAGTAAAATTGGAACAAGGAGATGTGCTTATATGATGCACTTCTTTGGTAAAAGAAAGCAAATTCATTCGCAGACTGTCTCTGAGACCCAATAATGAATGCACAGGTCTTTCGACTACATAGAATAACAAGCTATATCAGTTTCTAGCCAAATAACATGAAAGCACTACTGACCGACCCTTCAGTTTGAATGTCTTCACCTCCATAAGTAACAAGTTTTGCACAAATGACCACATTGAGTTGTTCATTAGCTCTCCCCTTAGTAAAAGTATCTGCTGACATAACATTACACTTTGAACCAGTGCCTGCTTTGAGCTTGGTGAATTTACCATTGAACTGGACCATAGAAAACACTTCATTCTCTATCAGCAAATTCACTGCATCAACCTTTTCCCCAACTACTGATACACCGTCTACGTAGAAAGGAGAATTGCAGCTCTCTATTTGATTAACTTGCTTTTTTGAGTGACCCTTCTTTATAACTTTATGAGGTTTACTTGATTTGCAAATCTTTTGAAAATGGTTTAATTTTTTACACTTGTGGCATTGCTGACCAAACGCTAAGCATTTCTCTCTTTTTGACTCATGATTGACACCACAGTTACGACAGTTAAGAATAGAGCTGGGTTTGGGTTTTGCTGACTCATGCTTGTACTGGACTGAGCATGTTCCTTTCTTAGAACTTGCTGGAAAACTATGTGGTTTCCCTGGTGAACCAGCAGGGGCTGTGGCTGCCATGTGCTTAGGCCTGCTTTTGCTTGCCATGTGTTGCATGCTGAAACCATGCTCTTATCACTTGCAAGCATAATTGTGTGCCTTTCTGTAACTTCATGGATTTGACAAATCTCAATAGCTTTGCTCAACGTTAAATCACTGTCACAAAGCAAAATCTTTCTCACAGCAGTACTATTAATTCCACACACAAACCTGTCCTTTATCAGCTCATCTTTTAAGTCACCAAACCAACCCATTTTAGCTTTGTTTCTCAGGTCAGTTGTATAAGCTGCAAAAGTTTCCCCTAGTTTCTGATCTCTTGTGTAAAACAAATGCCTCTCTAATGTAGCATTTGTCTGGGGATTGCACATTTCCCTGAATTTGCACTTCAAACACTTGGGATCTTCCCTTGATTCTGCCTGTACAGCAATATGATGGTTTTCACCTTCTCCCTCAGATACTGCTGGTGCATACACAAATGAACACGTCTTTCAATGGCCTCTGACCTAGCTAGGTTTAGCAAAATGAATCCACTGGTGCATGCATCTTTGTCAAAATAAGCTGCTTGTATAAAAATATTGTGTTCTTGCTCAAATATTCTCCAATTCTCTGCAATATTCTGATCAAACACAAGTGGTGAGGGCTTTTGAAATCCATCTTCCATATTAACACATACCAGTGAAGGCTTTTGCAAATATGCATACAATACACACATATACATATGCCAGAAATTTATGACAGTACTCGTAATTAAGCCCAATAGCACAACAAGCCTCTGAATAACTGAACTTTGAGAAATAAGTCTCTCGGGTACTACAATACTCTTGAAATCACTGTAATGTAAGAAATCACCTCTAATCAGTGTAAGAAACATTCTGAAATAACTGCACTGTACAAATGAACTGGGCAGAAGAAGCTCAGAGTAAGAAACTTTTCGAAATAATTGCACTTTGCAAATAAACAGTACACAGCATACTGAAAGTTCACTAAAATGGCGGTATTTTGTTAAATAACTCTTTACAGAGCAAGAAACACTCTGTAATGGCGGCACTTTACGAATAGACACACCCAGCAGAAGAAACTTCTCGAAATGGCTGTATTTCAACTACACTTTGCACACAAATAAACTCTTCAGAATAAATGCACAATAATAAGCACACACTGTTACACACTTTCATATAATTTGAATAATTCTAGTTATGCCCTGAATACAATACGAAATAGTAGTTATGCCAAAACACAGCACTTTGCCAAAAATATGCAGTTGCCTTGCTTTGTTTATGTTTAATGAGTCCTTTTTGCCCTTATTATATTTGTTTTGTTCATTTAATCTCTTTTCATCCCCATTGTACTTTTCTTATGCTCATTTTACTCTAAACATGCCTGTTTTGCTTTAAACATACTCGTTTCACGATTCTGAGGCAATTTAAACCCCCTGATGCGCTTTTCTGACAATCATTTTATCAAGTATCTTAATCTTAAGCATTTTGCTTAATTAATAAACTTTTTGTGCCCCTCGCTTGTTAATAATGCAGTTTATGCACTTGTAATGCTCTGTTTTATCTTTTTTATAAAACAAACTGCTCGTGCAAGTTTTCGTTACTTTTGGTTCTTTTCTGTCTCTTTTTTGTGCTCATTTCTCTTAGTTTACCTTCACTGTTAACTGTGCACCTCATAGCTCTGAATATCAGTCACTGGAATCCTGCTTCTGTCACCATGTAGCTCATCTATTCAGGATACAACAGAGTAGACTTCATGGGTTCTGTTCATTACATACAAACACATCAGGACTGAGGCTTAATAACTTCAAGTGATAAACTTTTAAACAAACTAGCTATTGTACTCATATATGCTCACTGTCTGGCTGCACTCTAAAACTGGCACTGAAGCTATAGCATGTGCTGGCTATTTATATGCACGTTCAGTTCTTGAAAGGCTTCTTAAAGATACAGCACACATACTCTATTGTACAGTGCCTATGTATGTAGTAAGTCTGATAATATGAGCCTGTATAATCTGAAGTGTTTGTGGGTGGGAACTTCAACAACTGAAGAACAGACAATAAACTACAGTGATAATTGTAATATATATATATATATATATATATATATATATATATGTGCAGAAAATGTAGGTCAGTAAAAATATGCATGATAAGAAAATGTGGCAGCATTAGAATAAATACTGCAGTGAAGGATAGAAAGTAGTTGTACTTATAGTAAGCGAGTAGAAGAGAATAAGAATGGAAAGGGTGGGCCAGTTTTATGAAATTAGGGATAAAATTGGTATGAAGGCTAATGTGTTAATGTCCATACAGTGCATACATTTCCATAGGCTCACAGGAGGTTACAAGGCTAATGGCCCTACAGCCTTTTTAAACCTGGTCACTCATGCTCTGATTTTCACAGTTATCATTTGCCCATGGGCTAGAATGACTTTGGTATATGCCTGTGCCTTAGGGTATCTACAAACTGACCCTGTCAATAAAGGCCACAGGTGACAAGTCAGGGGTGGATTTGCAATTATACAGCTATTATTTTAAATTGGGTATGAAGAGGGTTAGAGAAGAGCTCTGCTGGGTAATCTGTTCCAGATAAGTGATAATTTCTGAGACACATACCTGTCCCTCCAACATGTTGTTTGTATGTCGCCGATAAGGTTTAGATCCTTAGATTGGGTAATTCTAGTGTCGTTTATTTTGCAAATGTGTAGGAGATCCATCATGGCTGTATGAGAGAATGCCTTGTAAGTTAGGCATAGATCACCACTCAGTATTCTGTAGGAGATTGAGTACAGGGACAGGGCTTTGAAGTAATCTGCACAGGACATATTATTCACACCCAATATTCTTTATTTTCTAAAGGTATGAAATTCATCCCTACTATAAAATTTAGACTTGTTGACTACATCAGTGAGATTGAAAATATATATAAGGAAACTTAATTTAAGTGTCATGTTTAAGGACTATATCAGGGACATTAGTAAGCAAGACAACATTTGTAAAGGGTTAAAAAAGAAGAGTACATTTGTACCCCCCCATGCACCCTATTATATCAATCTATGATAAATCTGTTACACAACAGGTATATGGATTATACAATCATATTAGTGGAAAAAGGATTAACTACAATTTATCCTTGGGTGAACAAAAGGCCCTTAGTGATTTAAGGAATGATGATAGTATTAGGGTAATGAAACCCGGCAAAGGGGGTGGTATTGTCATTTTTGACAGTACAGTTTATTCTACTAAACTATATGATTTATTACATATGTTGGGGAACTATAAAATTGTCTCCTTGAATGAGATAAATATTGCCTATCGAAGGATTGATTTACATTTAGAAGAATTTCTGATTGACAACAGAATTACTATAGACACTTATAATTACATAAAAGTGGAATATCCCAAGTTAGCATCTATAGTGGGAATTCCCAAAGTCCATAAAGATATAAATGACCCCCCATTTAGACCTATTATTTCGGGCAGTTACTCCAAAACCTTCCCTATGGGTTTATTTATTGATTTTCACTTGAAACATATCTATAACAAAATACCACATATGACGAAAGATTCATGGGAATTTTTGAAAAAATATCCTACATTTTTAGAAGAAATAATTTGTTATTTGTAACCATAGATGTTGCAGACCGCTTTTCCTGTATTCCCAAAACTGAAGGTTTAGAGGCATTTGCTAATAGCATACATAAATATGCAGACCTTAAATGGGATAAAGCATGCTTATTAATGGACATGATGTCAATTGTTCTTGAATATAATTACATTCAATTTGAGGGAGAACTCTTTAGACAAACCAGGGGCGTTGCCATGGGAGCAGCATGTGCTCCCATTTTCGCCAATCTGGTTATGTTAGATTGGGAAGAGAACAAGGTGTTTAACAGTCAATTTATACAATATGTTAAATATTATTCCCATTATCTAGATGATATATATATTTTATGGGAAGGGAGTTCTGACCTTCTGGATCAATTCCTAGAATATCTCAATCAGAGTAGTAATTATCTCAAATTTACTTTTCATAGGAATGATCATGGTGTACCCTACTTGGACACATGTGTTTCTAAAATGGGATCTGGGTTCAAGTCAAGAATTTACAGAAAAAAATACTTTTTCTAATAGTTATTTAGAATTTTCAAGCAACCATCCCAGGAATAGGTTTATTAATATTTATAAGGGGCAGATTATTCATGCCATTAGAATTACTTCTGTGTATAAAGATATGATAGAGGAAGTAGCACTTATAATGACCATGTTTAAGGAAAGAGGATATGATGATAAGATGATGGCTAGAGTTAGTCAGTTGGTCATTCAAGGATGGACAAGTAAATATAAACTTTTGTTGTGTTTATATTTTGAATTAGGAGTGACTGATGACACAGCAGTGCATTCTTTAGTGGATAGATCACCATATGGGAAATGTTGTGTGTTGGAATATTGACCATATATTGGTAAAGTTAAGAACATTTTGATTACTAACTGGAACATTATTTCTACTGATGAGGAATTAGTCAGTATATTAGGAACAGGACCCAGATTTGTGTTCAAGATGGGGTATAACATTAAGAAATGTTTAGAGAAAAGTAATTTAAAACCACTATCACAAGACACTTGTACTAAAAAATGCAGAAATTGTAAACAGTGCAGCTATATTCTCCAGGAAAAAAAGTTTAGTACTTGAGAATGTAAACAGCACAAAAATTAAATTCAAACAAGGTAATTGTTGTACTAAGATGATCGTATATATGGCTAAATGCATGGAATGCTCAGGATTTTATATAGGAAAAAGGGAGAGGAAATTCAATAAGCGGATATATTCTCTTTTATATAGTATAAGGACAAAAGATGAAAGGAATGCCCTTTATAGGCATATTAAAAAATGTGGAGACAAGCATTATTTTAAGTTCGCTTTTATTGACAGTGTTCAAATAGATATTGGGGGGGGGACTTCAAGGGCCTGTTATCATACAAAGAATATTGGTGGCAGGTACTATTGGATTCTTCAACCCCACCAGGACTTAATGATGTAATTTCTATTAAACCTTTGCTAGTCATGGGCTGAATTAATGGTTTATTGGTACCTTTAGAAGTTATTTTGCGATTATAAGACATCAACAATTATCATTGCCTTATATTATTGTTATAACATATTCATGGCATATTTTAGTTATAGGTTTTACTTGTTAGATTTAGGATAGTTATATACACTGGATATTACATATCGTTCATTCGTTTGATTTTTCATAGAACAGTTTTGATAGAATATGTCAGAAATAATTCATACATAAACAGGAATTTTACATATATACATAATTTTTTAGATTGTATTATGCATTGTATTTATATTTATATTAAGAATAGTACAGATCGGGGACATTTGTATGACATGACATTAGGTTCTGCACAACTGTGTAACTTATTGGTGTCTTATGCCTTTAAGAAAAAGTGTTTTGTATGTTGGCGCCAAAAAGTTTATTTAAATGTTGAGAGGTCTGTTTTACACTGTTCTGAAGATGCTTGCTATTTAGCAAGTGAAAGCGCTTAACCTTGGACACTATTTTAGATTTAATTTTATATTTGTACAATAAATTTCCAGTTTGTTTTTAGACCTCGTTGACTTATTTACATCTTTTCCTGAGGGATTTGCTTGTTGGACTAAGCTTCTGAATTGCGGGTTTTTGGACAGGTTCGTCTCAAGACACAGGGATTATTAACGTTCTGTGTTTATTTTTTGTTCGGCAGCTTGTATACCTAACATAGATGTCTATAGGTAAACCACATAAGCTGCTTTCTGAACTGTTTTTCCTTAAATATGATTTTCCATGACTAACTGTGGTGGCACTAAAGTTGCAGGTCATTTGTTGTGTCTGCATTGCGTGGAGATACTATCCATAGACTGGGTACATTTGCGTATGACTTAACTTGTCACAATCTAGCACAGAACTCAGAGTAATCCATTGAAGTTTATGGAATCTGGACCTGCATCTATATTCTAATAGAACACTCACAGTGGAAGACATCTTATTTGGCAGTGAATTAATCTAGAACAATTGAGAAATGTTAGCACCTTAATTATAGTAAAATCATTTGGTTAGTTATGATTGTTAGCAAAGCCTTGACCTATTCCATGCCAGAGGGTACAGAAGCCTTGCTGTTCTGTATCTGGCTATGGACCATTCTTTGAAGGAGAATATTATTTCAAATTTTTTTGAAGTTTTGATCCACTGTTGGTGAGGGGCATTGCATTTCATCCTGCTTTGATATAAGGACAAACTTCAAGAAATGATTCCATTCTGACAGATTAGTGAGTATCCTCATATATATTATATCTATCTGTCTACAGCTTTATATACATAGATAGATTGCTTGATATATATATATATATATATATATATATATATATATATATATATATATAAATTATTATATAATTATCTCTATCTATAGCTATCAATTTATATCAGAATTATATATACATATATCTCTGTATATTTTTATCTGTATATTTATAAAGAGAGTGATACAGATATATTCACACCCAACAACAACTATGACACACCTTTGAAATCTTCTGAAGGTAAAAAAACACCATTTACCAGTAGTTTTCATATTGACAAAAGAATGGGAGTTATAACATTTCCACCCAGCAAATTGGACAGAAATGACAAAGAAATGATGACAGTGATGCATTGATGATATGGTGATGAAGCAATGCCATTTAAAACACACATACCCACAACCACACAAGCACATAAACATACACACATACACACACACTCACACACACACACACACACACACACACACACACACACACACACACACACACACACACACACACACACACACAGTATATAGTTAGAGAAATATATATAGGGGGATAGATAGATAGAGCCATATATATGGAATCCCATTATAAATATAAATTACACAGTTACAAAAGCACATATGGGCAATGCTTCAGTATATGTCCTCCACTGGACTGGTCACCTCATTGCATGTCTGGGAAATAAGCTGTTGTTTCTATAGATGGCTGAATGGATTTTGTAGACCCATGATTTATATACAAGGTGCCTACTTAAGGTATGCCAGCATTCCTCAACATTATGCTTTACCTTCTGGCAATGCCAACAATATTTGGAGTGGATGCTGTAGTTGTGGTCAAATTCCTGTCATGAGTCAATAACACGGTCTCCACCAAGTAAAGTTGATGAATGAGAACTTCCAAAAATCACAAATGCATAGTAGGTATTCCCACAAATACTATATTCTTAATAGATACCAGCCTAGGAAAATGGGTCATCTATAGGATGTTAGCTAAGTTTTCTACTATAGTTCAATTAGCCCTCCTAATGTCATATCCATATATGGGGACTGCGCATCTTCAAAATGGAGGCAATCAAAGAACAGGCCATTAAATAAACAGGGATATAGGTAACATTCATGCCCCATCTTGTCCGAGAGAAAAGAAGGTAGAACTAGCACTTCTCATTTGCTTGGCTGACTAGAAAATAATGATTTATTCTGGATCTTTCTTAATGATAGCTTTTTATAGGATGGAAAGCTGTAACAACCAAGGTATTTATAGTAGGCACTGCATGTATACTATTTTTATGCTGACTGGAAATTTAAAATAAAAAACAACATCCTGATAATATTTTATCCATTTTAGCATTAGTACATCACACATTTAATTGACAGTCACCTTTGAGTTATTAAAAATAATACAACAAGAATACGAGGAATTTAGCCAGCAAAGCCTACTGAGAAACACACTATAGAATGGGCAGACAATGATGAGCCTAATATATAAAAGACATATTGTTTTTCATGTTTTCGATGCAGTACAGAGGTACAGGAAATAATCTGAATTTGTTATAGCGCAAGAGGTCTGAGGCAGACTGGAGTCAGCAACATCAGACAATCATTTGTAAAAGATACACTAGAGGGATTCAGAAAGCTGAGTATGAATTCAGGAAAGAAAACAAGATGGCTAAGATATTTGTTAAAGGGATCAAGTATGAGAGGAATATGGACAATTCTGCTTTAAACCTTTATGAGTGTGGGAACCAGATCTTATTGCTCAGCATATATGCCTTTAGCCAAATAGCAGGCCTAGGCTCAATGCCATAACTTTTTATGACCCAGGAAAGATAAGGTCTGAAAATGATGGCAAAATATTTACCAAACTCTAATTCTATACAACTGGACTGAACAGTGTGCTCATTACATACTGATCAGATTGTAGTTATACATCCATTAAAAATTATCTGGATGTATGAGAACAATGAAGGAAGGCAACTCAGACATCTGGTGGTCAGGGCATTAACTGACAGTTTAATTCTTAAGCTAATTAATCTGATAGATTTTAAATTATTAGGGCCACATGATCACTGCAAGGATTTGGTAGCAAATAATCTGGACGTCTATCAGCATCTCTTTTAAGACTAAACTGCAGTATAGTTATTTTAAGGTAGATGTAAGAGTAGAGAGGATAGTAGGAGAAACATAAGTCTGTGGAAGACCATACAGCACCATGGGCTTTAATATTCTCCTCCATACAGTTGGCCATGACAGTGGCATCCAAGTCTGTTGTAAGCTTATGGTCTGTGTTGGGTATCCCATTGAAATTTTTGGACCTGCTAGAGCTAGTCCTGAAACACAGAAACTATCCAAAAAACATACACCAAATCCAAGATTGTCATTTCCCTGAACATTCCCTTCTCTCAGAGGTATGGCAATCTCGAAGATGGTACATTTAAATAGGTAGATAGATAGATAGATAGATAGATAGATAGATAGATAGATAGATAGATAGATAGATAGATAGATAGATATACATATAAGTTTGGGAGATGTGAGGGGATGACCTCATACCACTGTGTGCAGGTGGGCTTTACCTTTACAAAAAAGAAGTTTAAATGAGAAGAACAATGTTCAATATTCGTACTTCTCCAGAATAGTAAATCCTTTTTTTTTTTTTTTTTTTGTTGCTCTGTCAACACTCAGCAGTTTGATTTCTGACATTTAAATAAGTAACTTTTATTGAGCCAGTCTGGTTCTACCTATTAAAAGGATTTGCCAGATACTTTGTCATAGAACACATGTGCTTAACAAGCTAACAATGGTGGAAGTAATAAGTGAGAAACCAGAAGAGTATTTGAAATCATTGCTTATCCCAGCCAAAATGTCCCCTCCATCTTTATTAATTATTAGACTAGTGATGTCCTGTTTTAGTTTATGTAGGATGTTTTCCTAACTGAGGTGTGATGCTCTTGTACATGCTGATAGCCCTAAAGTCCAATTTATTTTTCATAATATTTACTTTATATTGTTGGGTGGCAAAAGCCAGGAAACCTTTTTGGCTAGGCTTTTAAAGGCCCCATGGCTGATAGCCTAGTATCTACCTATAAACCTATAGTGCATTTGTCTGTACAGGAAAGGGAAATTATTTCATCCTAGTTGTCCAATGTCTGGACATTTGAATCCTAGACTTGTGATGCTTGTGTGTCCAGGAAGATTTCAGAATACTTAGCGGTGATATGTCTTGTGGGTGACACACCTGACAGAGGACATAACTTTAGACTGGAAAACCTAATTCTAATAAGTAAATACTAAGCACACTAAAATAAATATTAGTAGAAAAGAAAAACATGATAGGTACAATATAAAAATGTAGTCAAAGATTATGGAAAAAATTTCACCCTATGGTATACAGAAGTAATGGGTTAGCATTGCTCTAAGTCATTTCACATTGTGATTAAAATAATCAAGCTTCTCGAAGCCCATTAGGCCATGAGCTTTATAACTGAACACAGGAACCTGCAAATGTCATGTATATTAAGGAAGTAGGAATCATTTGCCTGGTTGGTTAAAAAAGCGTCTAGTTGATCCCTGATAGCTTGCTAAATAATGGGATGAGGATACACCAGAACCACCAGAATAAAGGAAATGAAGGAATTGTTAGAAAGGTAAAAAAATATAAAGCTGCTTCAGAAATTAAAATGTAGAGGAAATTTTAAAAGACAAAGAATTCTCGTTGATGAAACAGAAGTATAGTAGCCGGTGGTATTTAAAGACAAAATGGTGCCGGGTCTATATTATAACATCGAAGTTCTCTAACATCAAATGTTATAATATCGAACCTGTAATGTCGAACGCTGAAAACAGCGAAGGTGCAGGACATCCAATTCTTTCCCAGGGAAAGAATTCATTGAGCCATTGCTGTGGCTTCACTGTTTTCAGCATTCAATATGTTGGAGCATTACGGGTCAGGTTCAGGTAAGTGTGCGATTGTGTGTAGGTTAGGGTTAGGGGGTGGGTTAGGTGAGTTAGGGTTAGGGAGTGGGTCAGGTATGTGTGCAGTTGTGTGGACGTTAGTGTTAGGGCACAGGTTCAGGTAAGTGTGCGATTGTGTGTAGGTTAGGGTTAGGGGCGGGTTAGGTGAGTTAGGGTTAGGGCGCGGGTGAGGTGAGTATGTGATAGTGACGGACCTTAGGGTTAGGGTTGGGTTAAGGTAAGTGGATAGCTAGCACTGTATGTACAGTTTAGTTTAAGTGTAGGATTTTAAGTGTATGTTTGTGGATGGCTGTTTTTTGTGTGTGTTTGTGCTGTGTGTATGTTTCTTGGAATAGCAAATTTTTTCCTTGGGAAAAAATTCACTATTCTGTCTGTTCGATATTTTCACACTTCGGTGTTTAGGGTTCAATATAATAACATTTGATGTTAAAGAACTTCGATGTTATGATATAGACCCAATGGTGCCTTTGTCTCACTTCACTTATCAGAGGTTCATAACTCTCATAATGCACTTTAGTGTGGCTTGTTGTGTCTCCTGATATCCTTTGCAAGTTTGAGACCAGCAATTATGATCTCAACAGATGATTCTAAAATGCAGACAAATGAAAATAAGACCCTTAATACACCAGTCTATAAAAACTGTACGGTGTCTACATTTATGCCTTAGAAATGAGTTATGGGTATGCTGCCTACAGGAGTATTGCATAAGACAATGATACTTATGATGCTAGAGTCCTTAATCACCTTCTTCTGTTTTCAACATACATTTTACCTATCTAGCACTGAACCAGCACTGAATTAACCATTGCAGATTTTACCTATCCAACACTGAACCAGCCATTCCAAAGTTGTTAAACTCTACCAACAACAAAACACAGAGTTTGATGCCATACATTTATTTTTAATTACTTGCTTCAAAGACCTCTACAACTCTCTTACATCTAGCAAGAAGTGACAGTGTTTCATCCAATCCATTATGACTACTGAACAACATATACCACAGATATAAAATGGAAACCTTAGTGTTTTTCCATTTCTAAGAATATAGTGCGGGTATTTTTATTGAGTTATTTAGCATATTGATTTTCTACCTCCCTGTCAAGGATCCACAGTCTCCAAGTAGAAAAGAAATGGCCTTACCTGTGTGGGAAGCATAGTATATACTGTATAAGTACTTCTTGGATAACAGTTAGGTGGGAGGATGCATGCAAAGAACCACATCATCAATATGAGGACTTCCTTGAAAACACTTCCAGAAAACAGCTTGAACAGCTAAACATGTTCATATGAGAAATGCATCACTCAAAGTGTTGACCTGTAGCACATAAGGAAATAGGAAAAAGCAACATGACCAAATGCATCAGTTTTCAGATGGTTTCTAAGTGCATCACAACTCTAAACTGTACTGAACAAAACCTGACTGTTGTTTGTGTAAGCACTAATCATATTACAGTAATGCTATGGCTGTCACCCTGCTCTGTACTAAATTGCTAAAACTGTCTAATTTGCAGGTATCTACAACACAGAAACATGCTCTGAATGAACACACAGTATATCTTAGTCATCATCCACACAGTAAATAAAAACAGCAGTAAAAGCCACCCACATCAACACATAGAGCTACATTTCATGGAGCCTCTACCTCTAAGCCCATAAGGAAAGTCACCACACAATCCAACATTATAGTCATTGGAAATTCCATTGTGAGACACACTGATGTCCCTCTCACCAGGCTGAGTAAGGAAAAAGTTACAGTAAGGGGCTAGCATCTGCCACATTATGCATGCACTCAGGTCAGTGGACCACAATTACCAATATGACTCAGTCATAGTCCATGTGGAAGTAAATGACCTGAGACTTACCTCCCTAGACTATATGAAGAGAAAGATCATAGAGCACTTGGAATATGCGTCTCAGGCTGGTATGAGCTTAACACTGAGCAGCATTTTACCTTCTCCAAGGATGATGCCACAATATCAATAAAAGATGACTGACTTTAATAACTGGCTTCATTTCTGGTGTATTCTAATGGTGTGCAATATTTGATAGCAAGGAAGGAGATGGTCAACAGACCACAATGCTTTGCACCTCTCCCTTCTTAAACACAATGCAAAAAAATGCATTATCATCCCCTTTAGCAAAGACACTGTCCCAGCAGATTACCATATTAATAACCCCCTAAACTCTAAATCAGTGGTGAGAAATTTGGGCACACAGATTGACAGCAACCTTACTTTTGATCACCATGTCTCCATGCTGCTAAGGAAGGCCATCTATGTTGTTCACTTCATAAGCACCTCCGTACTCTTCCTTTGTCAGGCCAATAATACAGTACAATGCTCCCTTTAGTATGTACCTAAAAAGACACCTGCAGCAACTGGAGAGACCTCAAAGGTTCATCACACAGAAATGTCATGGTCTTCAGCACATCTTACATGGACAGACTGAAATCACTGTCACTATACTCTGTATTGTATAGACTACTCATAGGCAACCTGTGTCTTGCATACAGAATAACCTCTGATCTTACCTTAATGGAAATGCTGCATATTTGTTAGTCAGATAGTACATGATTCACTCACTCTAGGGACCTTAAGACCTTAGGACCTGAGGATTTGCTAGAGACAGATATGTCTCAAAGAGATTGCCTCTCCTCTGGAATAAACTTCCAATACACATTAAGCAGAGCCCCTCATTAACCCTTTTTAGGCGTAACTTGGACAATTGGATGCAAAACCACAAATTCACCCTAGGGGGTTTACTTGTGTCCCTCTTGGATAGGGGCAATTGGTTCTGATTTAGATCTGCTTATAACATAGACCTTATCTCTAGACCCTTAAGGGAGCAAGCGTTGAACTTGGCTAGGCTTCTAAAGACCTTAGGGCCATTAGCCTAGTATCCCCCTATGAACATAAGAACCCATATGTTCTATTTGGTGATGCACCTTGCAAAGAGAGAGAGACAGAGAGAGAGACTTCCTGTGGAGATGTTTCTTCTGTATACATCCAAATGTGTTCCTTGCTGAGTGATGTGTATTTTCTTACTGATATACCTTATGCTTATGTTTTGCATGATGTTCAATGTGGACAGCTAATGGTTTCTTTCTATTTGTTGGAGTCTATGCTGCTGTTGTGGATCAACACATGAACATTACTGGTTAGCCTGTGTACAATGTCCAAACCTATTTCTTTTCACCCCTTTTTCATCCTGCTCATTCTGTGACAGTGCTGATATGCCATTATCAGACATCTGGGATTCTTTAGCTAGGTCACCCACACCTGCAGCTGGCAAGCCACCATGTTTTGCTGTTATTATGTTGTGTAGCATGACACACATGATAACCATCTGCAATGCCTTGTATTGTACCACACCTAAAGGTATGTCCAGACATCTGAATCCTGCTTTCAGCATGGCAAACACACACTCAACGGTGTTTCATGTCACTGTGTGTGCTGTGTTGTATGCATCTTTAGCAAGGGTCAATAGGGTTCTGTATGGTGTCATTAGCTAAGTGCCCAGTGGAAAACTGCAGTCACCTGTTTCTAGGAAGGAGAAACACATATTTAGTACTCATGTTTACTGTTGACATCATAGTTGTGGTCCTGTAGTTACAGATAAGTAGTCCCTCAGCACATTCAACATGTAGGAAAGTGGCCCTTAGACCACTTTCCCTCCATACTGCAGGATGATGCACACTACTGTGGTGGGTTATCATATTAGTAATGAGGCCATCTGGGAGCACGCCACCTGAGAATTCAAAGATGGCAAACCCTTTCTATTGATGTACTGCTCAACATCAGGTACAACTGGGATTTTATCCTGGTTGTTGGTTCAGTCTATTGCACTCATGACATGGTGGACGTTGGCTATGTTATACAATTTGTGCATGACAGTTCTACATTCTATAGGTTTTGTTGGGATATGGATATATATTCATCCACCTTGTTGCACATTGATGTCAGGATCTATGAGATAGTGTGACTGGTAGCAGTCTGGAACACTCTAATGGCATCTCCATTAAGCCTATGAAATGTTCCAGTATACCCAGACTCAGGCGCACTTTTGCTTCTATCATCACAGGTTTACCCCTCAGATTGTGAGCATATATGTAGTGTGGTTATGCCCTGCACACAGCCTGCACCAACCCTTTCTGCTCAGTATCTACCTGTTAATTCCTGGTTAGTGAGCTGGCTTAAATGTAACCTGGCTCAGTGCCTAGCTGATTGTCTTCTGGGATACATTTGCAAATCACTCTCTAATATGTCTTGCAATACTCTAGCCTGCTGTTATGCATTAGATGCTGGTTGCATTTCTTTTCATAGTAGTAAGGTTTGTGGATTCTACAGAATTCTCTATGAATATGTGGATTATAGTGGTTTTAAGATGAAGCTCTAAACTCGATCAAATTAAATTTGTTTTTAAATAACTTTCTCATAATCTAGATGGCTGTAGTGCCAGGGATTAGACTTGAGCTACAAGTACTAAGACTACCACAATTAAACTGATATGCACTCTCCACTATCATTGGGTCTGCATTTCAAAGGAATCTTTGTACATTATGGCTATGAACTGTACCTGACTGAGCATTTCCAACTCATGGACAGTGTTAATCAATATGATAGTGGAACACAGCAATCTATTTTCAAAGTCATCATTTTTTTATTATAACTGCAATAATTTATGCTTCAGCAGCCATAGTGTCCTGTCTTTTTCCTCATACTGCCTGCACTGTCCTCTAAAATTATTTAGGAGGCCTAAACTAGAATACTTGAACTTGGATAGGGATGTTCTCAATCCTCTAACCATTCCTTGATGGGTGGTATGTTGTCATTTACTGTTGTTTGAAGGTTGGTGATTTTCCACTCTCTCCTTTAAGACTACAGGGCATGGCTCAGTCACAATGCAAAGCAGAGGGAAAAGTAGCCCCATCGCAAAATGACTAAAACATTGATGCACAATTGGGTGATCAGTGAACTTTCTAATCCAGTCTCATTCAAACTGCAAATAAAAGTTTCAGTACATCCACCTGCATATGTATTAAGCTGAAACATACACTGACTGAACAGAAGTTCACATGTCATATGATTCTCTAGTGTTTACTACCTTTTGGGGAACTACAATCTTTTGTTTCAATTGCTATGAAAGTTGACTCATAAGCCATAATCAAAAGCAGCCCATTATCTGATGTGCAAAGACTAAGAATGCCGAAAGTAGATTTAACTGCCGTGTTCTCTTTACCAGGCTAATATGTTAACTATAAAGAAAAACGAAAAGATACATCAGCAAACTGTATTTTCAAGATAAAATCTCTCTGCAAAATGTCTCTGCAATGACAGATTAAAGTAGATATGGGAGCCTAACTTGACTGTGTCAAAATTTATGACAACCTGCTGAAATAATTCAAGTGCCATAGTAGCAATGAATAGATATTCACATTTATTAATAAGTGGATACCAACCCAGCGACTGGGGATGCGCAAGCCAGTGCATTTCTTCGTGCCTGTCCCAAGCCCAAATAAATGGGGAGGGTTACATCAGGAAGGGCATCTGGTATAAAACCTCTGCAAAATTACATAAGCGGACAACAATACAGATTTCCATACCAGATCAGTAGAGGCCCAGGTTAACAACGACCTCCACCAGTACTGTTAGCCAACAGGGTGCTGGTGGAAATTGGGCTACTGTTGGCCAAAGGAGAAGAAGAGGGAGAAGAGGGAGAAGGCATGCCTGAAAGCAGAAAGAGAGGAAGAAGGTTAGGAGTGTAGTAGTGACAGGAACAACTTCGAAAGGCCAAGTGGTACAATGGTTAAGGTGTATGCCTTTCAACCACAGGTTGTAAGGTTTGATTCTCACTACTGGAAAGATCTTTACAGATTAAAGATGCATATTTTAAAGGGGTTGGGAGGGTGGCCTAATGGTTAAGGTGTATGCCTTACAAACATAAGTTGCAGGGTTTGAGTCTCACAAGGGATAATTGGTTAGGCTTACAATGGCTCACAAGGGAAGTTAGCCTAGTACTAACCTATGAACCCATGAATGTTGGCAGTATGACTGGTATAGGGAGAGAGGTAGCTGATATGATGGAGAGAAGGAAGGTTGATATATTGTGTGTGCAAGAGACCAGGTAGAAGGGGAGTAAGGCCAGGTGTATAGGAGGTGGGTTCAAATTGTTCTATCATGGTGTGAATGGCAGGAGAAATGGGGTAGGGGTTATTCTGAAGGATGAGTATGCCAAGAGTGTTTTGGAGATGAAAAGAGTGTCGGATAGAGTGATGTTTATGAAGCTGGAAATTGATGGTGTAATGATGACTGCTGTTACTGCATATGTTCTGCAAGTTGGGTGTGTGATGGATGAGACAGAAAACCTTTGGAGTGAGTTGGATGAAGTGGTGGTGAGTGTACCCAAGGATGAGAGACTGGTGATTGGAGTGGATTTCAATAGACATATTGGTGAAGGGAACAGAGGGGATAAGGAAGTGATGGGCAGGTATGGTGTTAAGGGTAGGAATGCAGAAGGTTAGATGGTAGTGGATTTTGTGAAAAGGATGGACATGGCTGTGATGAATACATATTTTAAGAAGAGGGAGCAGCATAGGGTGACGTACAAGAGTGGAGGAAGATGCACACAGGTGGATTATATCCTATGCAGGACAGCCAGTCAGAAGGAGATTGGAGACCGTAAAGTGGTGACAGGGGAAGGTGTAGTTAGGCAGCATAGAATGGTGGTCTGTAGAATGCCGTTGGTGATCAAGAACAGGAGTACAAGTGTGAGAGCAGTGCCAAGGATCAAATGGTGGAAGTTGAAAAAGGGTGATTGTGAGGTGGAGTTCAGGAAAGAGTTAAAACAGGCACCGGGGGGCAGTGAAGAGTTACCAAACAGCTGGGTAACTACAGCAGAGATGGTAAGGGAGATAGCTAGAAAGGTGCTTGGTGTGACATCTGGACAGAGGAAGGAGGACAAGGAGATCTGGTAGTGGAATAAGGAAGTACAGGAGAGTATACAGAGGAAGAGGCTGGCAAACAAGAAGTGGGACTGTCAGAGAGATGAAGAAAATAGACAGGTGTATAAGGACAATAGGTGCATAGCAAAGAGAGAGGTGGCGAAGGCTAAGGATAAGGCATATGGAGAGTTGTATGAAAGGTTGGACACTAAACAGGGAGAAAAGGACCTGTACCGATTGACTAGACAGAGGGACCTAGCTGGGAAAGATGTACAGCAGGTCAGGGTGATAAAGGATAGTGAGGGAAATGTACTCACAAATGAGGAGAGTGTGTTGGGCAGATGGAAAGAGTACTTTGAGGGGCTGATGAATGAAGAGAATGAGAGGGAGAGAAGGTTGGATGATGTGGGGATAGTGAATCAGAAAGTGAAACAGATTAGCAAGGAGGAAGTACGGACAGCTATGAAGAAGATGAAGAATGGAAAGGCTGTTGGTCCAGATGACATACCAGTGGAAGCATGGAGGTGCTTAGGAGAAATGGCAGTGGAGTTTTTAACCAGATTGTTTAATGAAATCTTGAAAAGTAAGAGGATACCTGAGGAGTGGAATAAAAGTGTTTTGGTACCTATTTTTAAGAATAAAGGTGATGTGCAGAGCTGTAGTAAATACAGAGGGATACAACTGATCAGTCACAGCTTGAAGTTATGGGAAAGAGTAGTAGAAGCTAGGTTAAGAAGGGAGGTGATTAATAGCAATCAGCAGTATGGTTTCATGCCAGGAAAGAGCACTACAGATGCAATGTTTGCTTTGAGGGTGTTGATGAAGAAATATTGAGAAGGTCAGAAGGAGTTGCATTGTGTCTTTGTGAACTTGGGGAAAGCATATGATAGGGTACTTAGAGAGGAGTTGTGGTATTGTATGAGGAAGTCAGGAGTGGCAGAGAATTGTGTAAGAGTGGTACAGGATTTGTACGGGGGTAATGTGACAGTGGTGAAGTCTCCAGTGGGAGTGACAGATGCATTTAAGGTGGAGATGGGATTACATCAAGGATCAGCTCTGAGCCCTTCCTTATTTGCAATAGTGATTGACAGGTTAACAGATGAGATTCAGACAGGAGGCCCCATGGACTATGATGTTTGCAGATGACATTGTGATCTGTAGTGAGAGTAGGGACCAGGTTGAGGAGACCCTGGAGAGGTGGAGATATGCTCTAGAGTGGAGAGGAATGAAGGTCAGCAGGACTAAGATAGAATATGTGTGTGTGAATGAGAGGGAGGATAGAAGAATGGTGAGGATGCAGGGAATAGACCTGGTGAAGGTGGATGAGTTTAAATACTTGGGATCAACAGTTCAGACTAATGGTGAGTGTGGAAGGGAGGTGAAGAAGAGAGTACAGGCAGGGTGGAATGGGTGGAAAAGAGTGTCAGGAGTGATTTGTGACAGACGGGTACCAGTAAGAGTGAAAGGGAAGGTCTACAAGAGGGTGGTGTAACCAGCTATGTTGTATGGGTTGGAGAAGGTGGCATTAACAAAAAGGCAGTTGTCAGAGCTGTAAGTGGCAGAGTCAAAGATGTTAAGATTTGCACTGGGTGTGACAAGGATGGACAGGATTAGGAATCAGTATATTAGAGGGTCAGCTCGGGTTGGACGATTTGGAGACAAAGTCAGAGAGGCAAGATTGCATTGGTTTAGACATGTGCTGAGGAGGGATGCTGGGTATATTGGGAAAAGAATGCTAAGGATGGAGCTGCCAGGTAAGAGGAAAAGAGGAAGGCCTAAGATAAGGTTTATGGATGTGGAGAGAAAGGACGTGCAGGTGGTTGGTGTGACAGAGCAATATGCAGAGGACAGGAAGAAATGGAAACAGATGATCCGCTGTGGCGACCTCTAACGGGAACAGCCGAAAGAGAAGAAGAAGAAGAAGATTAATAAGTTGATACCAATAATATTAACAGTGTTGAAGAAAAATGAGTCATGTTGATTATTTACATTTATTCCTTGTCATTAACAAATGCTGAACAGCAATAGTTAAATCGCTTCCTTTCGTGTCCAAAAAAATAGAACTGCTAACATAATAAAGAAACATGTTAGAAGGCTTGTTTCCTAAAATTAATATCAGTGAGTGGTCTGCAATTTCAAGCATTTCATGAATATATTCTCAGAAGTAATAATATCAATGAGACAAGGACATATACGCCTATTGTAAAATATTTATCATAAGTGCAACATTAATAGTCTAAGAACATATTCAAATGACTGAGAGTTCTGCTTCAATAAACAGACACTTCAGAAACCATGTTCTCAAATTTTTACATAACTGAAGGTATTTTTTTGCTAGATTAAAAAAAACATTCATGAATATATAAGTTCTCAAACTTAGTCATTTTACTGAGACATTTCCTCTTGCATTTAAATGGCATTGGTGAAAGCATGCTATTCCAAATGATTCCACTCACAAATAATTCTGTTACCGCACTAGTTAAACATTTTCAAAAACTTGACTCTCAACTTCTTGACACCACTGAGTATTTTGCTGCTGCATTGAGGAAACATTTTTGAAAATGTGCTCTCAAAATTTATCAATGTTGGTAAGACTTTTGCTTCTGCTCTAAAATAATAGTTCAGACAACTTCTAGAAATTACTTAACACTGATATCTTTACTGCTGCATTAATTCTTTTTTTTTTTTTTTTGGTTTTTCCTGGTTAGCAGTTGCCACAGTGGAACTCCGGTTCACTAATGATTGGCAGTCGATTTTTATGGTACTTAAAACAAAAACTTATTCCCAAAAATATTTATATAACTGTGACATTGCTGCTCATTAAATAAGAATAACTAAAGGCATACTCTCAAAAACATTCATATCAGTGAAATTTTTGCTGCTTCAGCAATGACAAATATCAGTTTTTTTTATTTATTTAGCATATCTACTACTAAAATTAGCCTTGCTTGAGTTCATCACCAAAAGTAATGACTGCTGACTTATATAAGTTTAATTATGAAAATGCAATCAATCCTGCTACTGCAAAGCTCCTCTGCCAGGTAAAAGTTTTAGGAAGTGAAATATAGTGGTTGAAAATCTGTTTCTGTATTGTTTGTGAATGCAGTTAGTAATCTATTTTTGACAACACAAATGTTTTTCTGTTGATTTGAAAGACTTTTATTTTATTAAATATAATGCTGAATGTTTTGCCAGAAGCCTCAAATTGTATGATCAGTTGATTTTAAAATGAAGAAAAATCTGCAACAATACACACTGAGCCGAATGGATGAGGGGTCTTGACAACAACTCTGATCTGAAATATATAACAATATGTATCCTCTTTTTTTGGCTTATTTATACAGGTTATTGCTTCTAGCAATTTATATATAGCACTTTTTACTGTCTGCTGCATACTTTTCACTCTATTTTATTGCTATTAACTAATCTGCATGGTTAAACTAAAATTGTCTGCCTTATAGTGCCTGAGAATTACGTTTTTGTTACTGTCACACTGTTTGTAAAGCTTTATAGCTAGTTTCACTGTATTTCACTGTGCTAATTTATCTGTTTAAAAACTTTAATTTTGTGGATCACTGCTGTGATAAACATTTCTGTAGTGTTTACTGTCTAAAAGAGAGTAGGTTACTAGCTTTAATATTGTCCCAGTTCAGATTTGCTGTCTTTGTCCTGTTTGTTTTTGCAGTGATTGATCTAAGCACATAACCAGGACATCTTGAATTAGCAGAAGCCTTTCTTTACCTTTGTGGCAGGATTGTGTTGATTGGCTGCTGGCTAGTGGGGGCTGGGTGGTCTAGGTCTTGGCGTAAGAACTCATTGGTTCTTTTGAGCTTTTTTTAAAAAAGTTGTCAAAGGTTGTATCTTCTGGTATTTAAGCCCTAACTTTAAGAGGATTTCTGTCTATACACACTGAGCTGAGTGGAGGAGGGGCCTTGACTACAACTCTGATCTGAGATATATAAAATAAGTATCCTGTTTTTTGGCATATTTATACTGGTTATTGCTTCTAGCAATTTATATATAGCACTTTTTACTGCCTGCTGCATACTTTTTACTGTATTTTATTGCTATTAACTAATCTGCATGGTTAAACTAAAATTGTCTGCCTTACAGTGCCTAACTTATAACTTTTTTACTATCACACTGTTTGTAAAGCTTTATAGTTAGTTTCACTGTATTTCACCATGCTCCTTTATCTGTTTAAAACTTTCATTTTGTGGCTCACTGCTGTGATAAACATTTCTGTAGTGTTTACTGTCTAAAGCTATAGTGTAAGCTACTAGCTTTGTGTAAGCTACTAGCTTTGCTGTTGCCTGCCCCTACTGTAAATTTAATCTGGGACACTCCTCCCAGTCTAGTGTCATTAGCTCATTCTATCTAATACAGGGAGAACATCTGAGAAGGCCAATCCACTTAGTTTCTTTCCATCTGTTCCTCTTTTCTCCCTTTCTTACAAAAAAATAAAAAATTTGCCTGAATCTCATTGTTTTCTGACTGTGCTTCTCAAACATTTTTGAAATATAGAGTATATTTTAGTGTATTTATTAAAACTGTATTTGCCTTAATATTGCTGCAACTCAAGTGCTCTAGGTTGCACTGCATCTGAATTGTTTTAGAGTGTTTTAGCTGCTTTTCTGTATATATAGACCTTTCTGTATATGCAGACTCAGTTGTGCACTTGCCTTGCTTCATTCAAAAAGTTTTAAATTGCTAATTTTGTAGAGTTTTAATTGCATTTACTGTTTAAGGCTACACACTCAAGTGCGTTACCCTTTTCTGTGTTTATTTACTGTATTATAGGTTCATAGGTTCATAGGTTCATACTAGGCTATCTGCCCAAGGGCATTTATAAGCCTAGCCCATAGTTATGTGGCTTTCGCCACCCCTTTAGTTTGAATAAAAACTATGCCTATCATTTTGCTGTGCCTCTGTCAAGCAGTGACGCTGAAGTAATCCCTGGGGTATATCTGCAATCTCCCATCCATTGGTCAAGATTCCTCTTGAACAAGACCAGAGAGGTGCTCTGCCTCACATGTACCGGGATTTTGTTCCACAGCATAGGGAGTCTCTGGGTGATGAATCTGTCCCTCCAGCACGTTCTATTTATAACCGTGTCAAGGTTTAAGTCTCCCGCCCTTGTGGTTCTGAGGGATCTAGATTTTTTGAGGTGAAGCATATTCATCAAATCTGGGTTTGACATGGCCTTATATGTCAGGCACAGGTCACCTCTGAGCAAGCGGTATGAGACTGAATAGAGCTGGAGTTCTTTCAGTCGGGCAGCATAAGACATATTTTTGAGACCCTTTATCCTTTTGGTGAGGAACTTTTGGGGCCTTTCAAGCTGCAGCAGGTGTCTGGTCAGATACATTCGAACGGGCATTGTACTCAATCATAGGTCTAATAAGTGATGAGTACAGGGGACGATGACCTCCCTTGATCTAGATGTGAATCCCTTCATGATCAGGTGGGTGATATAGAAGGTTTTCCTAACTACTTTAGCAACATGAGTGTCAAACGAAGGCTACTGTCAACCTGGGTCCCCAGATCTCTGATGACTTTTTCTGTGCTCAGTGGATTGCCACCTATATGGTAGCTAGGGGTAGCCTTGTTTTTCCCAAAGGGTATGACTATGCATTTTTGGCGTTTAACTTCAGGCCATGGCTCTGGCACCAGTTATCCATTTCTGTGAGGCCCTTCTGGAGGATATCTGTGTCAGATGTGTTTTGACTATGGCCCAGTTTGCAGTCATCTGCAAACTTTGTCAGCCATAACCCTCCTGTGTTTGCTTGTACTTCAGAAAAGTAGATGCCGAACAAGAGTGGACCCAGGACTGAGCCCTGTGGGACACCACTTGTGACAGGCTTTGAGTCTGACATGGCTCCAGCAACTCTGACCCTGTGGGTTCTGTCACTTAGCCAGTTTGCAACCCATCTTGTGATGTATGGGTTTACATTCAAGCTGATGAGTTTTTCGATGATACCTGAGTGGGGTATTGTGTGAAGGCCTTTGCCAGGTCGAGGTAGGCTGTATGGACTGCCTTTCCTCATCAATGGCCTTGGTGACTGTCTCGAAAAAGTCAACCAAGTTTAAGAGGCAGGATCTGCCTTTGACAAAGCCAAACTGAGTTGGATCCAAAGTCTGCAAGTTCCCTATGTCTTTATTTATGAGTTCCATTATGATCCTCTCCATGGCTTTGCAGATAAGGCTTGTCAAGCTAATGGGCGGTAATTTCCAGGGTCTGTGGAGGCACCGCCCTTATGAAGTGGGACCACAGGCGCCACTCCTTGGCACGTATCCGGAGGTGAGGCTAAGATTAAACAGCTGTCCTAACTGTGGGTTTAATTCCTCATTGAGTTCATGAAGCACACAGCCGGGGACACCAGCCGGTCCCATGGATGCTGTGTTTTTTGCCTTAGTGAGGCCAGTTCTCACCTGGGCGTTGGAGATGTTTGGGGGCCTACAATCCTCTGGAATAGATATCTCTCCTTTTGCGGGGGAGGGGAGAAGTTTGCACTGAACCTGTCAGCCAGTATGTTGGCAATGTGTGTAGGTTCAGTAATTTTCACATCATTTTGAACTAATTCTGAGCATATCTGGGAGTTTCCTCCTAGGTTTCTAACATAGCTAAAGAAGGCCTTATGATTCTCTTTAGAGTCCTTGGCGATTTTTCTCTTAAAATTTGCCTTGGATGATTTTATGAGAGCTCTTAGTTTTATAATGATCAAAGGTGTCTTACCTTTCAAGGATTTTGCTCTATCTTGTAGTAGCTTCCTCCTTTTGTTGTAGAGCTTGTTTATGGCTGGGGTCCACCAGACTGGACGCTTGCCTTTGGTACAGAGAGTCTTAGTTTTGTTTGGGATTGCCTGATCCATGCAGTCCTGTAGGTGCTGGTAGAAGGCATTTGTAAGTGATTCAGCGGTTTGAGTAATGTTTACCACTGGCTCAGGGGCCTTAAAGGAGACCACACTAGTTTTTAGAAGTGTGAAATCGGCTTTTGAGAAGTTTTTCACTGTGGTCTTTTGTTTCAGGTGGGGCGGGATGAGGACCTCCAGCGAGATTAGTTTATGATCTGATCTCACCAGTGAGGGGTATACTTCGGTGTTGAACATTTTGATCCCATGTTCGTGATGATGAGATCAAGTATGTTTTCTCCTCTTGTGGGGATGGTGACTAGTTGTTCCATGGCATTTGAGTTTATGAACTCCAGGAATCTTTGGGTTAGAGTGTTCGGGCTTGAGTAGTGTTCCCAGTCTATATTAGGGTAGTTAAAGTCACCTAGTATGATGGTGTTTGGAGATACATTTATCCTCCAATGTTTTCAGGAAGGCCATGTGAGGTTCCTGAGTTTGAGAGGGTGGCCTGTAACATGCTACAAATTGCAGAGCAGTCTTGCCTATGGTTAATTGCACCTGGATGGTCTCCGATGCATCATGCGTTGCCACCAACCTTGAGGTGTGGGTGTCCTTTATGAATATGGACACCCCTCCTTTCTTGGTGTTGTCCGGATTTTGGGGCATGATATGAGGTGAAACCTGTTAGTGCTGGGGTGCTCTCAGGAGCCTTGAACCGGGTTTCTGTCACAGCACAGACATCGATGTTCTCCATATTGAGAAGGGCCTCGCATCTTGAGATTGAGACTTCTGGCATTGAGCAGCATTACCCTTAGTTTTTTTCCTTTTGGTGTTCTAGGGTGGTAGGTTTAGAATTTGAGCCTTGCCTAAAAAGGCACTATGGGGGTGGCAAGAGCCTTTGCCAATATCCGGAAGCCCAGGGTGACAGGTGCAAGCCGCGAGAAGCCTGGGCAGCGTGGCTTGTCCAGCATGTCATCCCAGGCAGACAGACATTGGATCCCCTTTGAATGACACCAGAATTTAAGCCAATTATTAAAGCTGATCATCTTATCACTGTATTGTGGCATCATTCCAGGTGAAGGTAGGATACTGCTCAAGGTCAGGGTCATACCTGCCTGGGCTACATAATCAGAGAGCTCCTCGATGTCCCTTTTCATGTAGTCCTCAGGTCATTGACACCAGCGTGGACAATGACTGAGTGTACCTGCTGTTGAGAGACCTGAGTGCTTGCGTTATGTGGCGGATTCTAGCGCCTGACAGGCAGCTTACTGTGACCTTCTCTTTACTCAGTCTGGTGAGCGGGACGTCAGTGTGTCTGACTATGGAATCACCAATGACAAGTGTGTCTGGCATTTTGTTTGGCCTTAAGGGCTGTGACTGTTTGACACTCTGACTGTGTGGTCTATGTGTTGCATGTGTTGGGTCGTGAGGTGGTAGTTGTTTGGGTGTCTGCTTTGGTGGCCTCTGCTGTTTTGGTAAATTTTTGATCAGAGCCTCTCAGTATGTCTTTGTGTGAGTATGTGTATGATTTGAAGTTGTGATGGTACCATGTGTGACTGGGTATGTATTGTGTGTGGTTACCTTCTCCTCCTGTCTGGTCTTGCCAGTCCTATGTTGAGAGAGCTCAGCCTCCAGTTTGGCCGTATAGTTGCATCTCTCGCATGTATTTGTGTTTTGTGGGAGAAGGAGAGGATTGTCTGTGTACATGAGGCAGTTGTAACATTGCCTCAATATTCCCAGGTTCACCAGTTGAGCTGGAGAGGACACTAGCAACTGATCCCTCGACATACTAGAAGTAGTAGATAAAGAGACTTTCAAAGGACTCCGGGAAGTGGGTTTTAGGCTGGTGGGGTACTATCTATAATAAGAGTGCTTTATCAAGGTGCAAGTACTGTAGGAGTAAGTGCTAGGCTTTACAGATAGATAATAGTCTACTTGGGAATCAAGTAGAGATGAACTTTCAGTTATAGGATATGCTGGTTAGATCAGCAGTACAGCTCGAGGAAGGTAGTTTTAAGGGAAAATTGGAAGAGTGGAATTTAGATGGCCCAAATAGTTTAACCTTGTTTAACCGCTGCTCTTGTGTGCAACAGTGGTAACTCGCTTAGCGTGTTTTATAACAGGGGCTGAAGGGAGCTAGGAATTGGCCCAAAACGACCAATGGACTACTAGTTTCTGGCTGAAACTTCACCAAATCAGACAAAAGGCGCTCAGTGCTTCCCACTCCCACTGGTAAGCAAAGAAACTTCCCTCCTTCCTAATAAGGCAATGGATCAGTAACAGGAACTAAAAACAAAGCCCAGGGATCAGCAACTCTGAAACTGGACTACTCTAGTTCAGTAAGGCGGAAAACAAGAGATTTTTTGTTTTATTACAGAGACAAGGAAAAACAGACAGTAATTGCTGTAAATCGGCTAGCACTTTAGTGTGTAGCCTACAGAAACAATTTGCAACAATTAGTAACTTAAAGTGCAATAAACAGTGTAAAATGCAGAAATCACTTAAAGTAGCAATAAAACAGGCGAAATGCAGTTGCTAGCTTAAATAACAGTGGGAAAGCCACAAAAAATACTTATATCTGGTAGAAATTCACTCTTTTAGCTCTCTGCTGCTTGGATCACTCTGCAGGCCACCACGAGGATCTGTGCTGAGTTGGTACAAGCTGGAAAACGCGTGTTTAGCGTGTTTTATAGCAGGGGGCTGAAAGGAGCTAGGAATTGGCTCAAAACAACCAATGGACTACTAGTTTCTGGCTGAAACTTCACCAAATCGGACAGAAAGGCTGCTCAGTGCTTCCCACTCCCACTGGTAAGCAAAGAAACTTCCTCCTCCCTAATAAGGCAATGAATCAGTAACAGGAACTAAAAACAAAGCCCAGGGATCAGCAACTCTGAAACTGGACTACTCTAGTTCAGTAAGGCAGGAAAACAAGAGATTTTTTGTTTTTTTACAGAGACAAGGAAAAAACAGACAGTAAATGCTATAAATGCTGTAAATCGGCTAGCGACTTTAGTGTGTAGCCTACAGAAACAATTTGCAACAATTAGTAACTTAAAGTGCAATAAACAGTGTAAAATGCAGAAATCACTTAAAGTAGCAGTAAAACAGGCGAAATGCAGTCGCTAGCTTAAATAACAGTGGGAAAGCCACAAAAATACTTATATCTGGTAGAAAGTCACTCTTTTAGCTCTCTGCTGCTTGGATCACTCTGCAGGCCACCACGAGGATCTGTGCTGAGTTGGTACAAGCTGGAAAACGCGTGTTTAGCGTGTTTTATAGCAGGGGCTGAAAGGAGCTAGAATTGGCCCAAAACGACCAATGGACTACTAGTTTCTGGCTGAAACTTCACCAAATCGGACAGAAAGGCTGCTCAGTGCTTCCCACTCCCACTGGTAAGCAAAGAAACTTCCCTCCTCCCTAATAAGGCAATGGATCAGTAACAGGAACTAAAAACAAAGCCCAGGGATCAGCAACTCTGAAACTGGACTACTCTAGTTCAGTAAGGCGGAAAACAAGAGATTTTTTGTTTTATTACAGAGACAAGGAAAAAAACAGACAGTAAATGCTATAATTGCTGTAAATTGGCTAGCAAGCTTTAGTATGTAGCCTACAGAAACAAATTGCAATAATTAGTAACTTAAAGTGCAATAAAAGTGTAAAATGCAGAAATCACTTAAAGTAGCAGTAAAACAGGCGAAATGCAGTCGCTAGCTTAATAACAGTGGGAAAGCCACAAAATACTTATATCTGGTAGAAAGTCACTCTTTTAGCTCTCTGCTGCTTGGATCACTCTGCAGGCCACCACGAGGATCTGTGCTGAGTTGGTACAAGCTGGAAAACGCGTGTTTAGCGTGTTTTATAGCAGGGGGCTGAAAGGAGCTAGGAATTGGCCCAAAACGACCAATGGACTACTAGTTTCCGGCTGAAACTTCACCAAATCGGACAGAAAGCCGTCGCAGTGCTTCCCACTCCCACTGGTAAGCAAAGAAACTTCCCTCCTCCCTAATAAGGCAATGGATCAGTAACAGGAACTAAAAACAAAGCCCAGGGATCAGCAACTCTGAAACTGGACTACTCTAGTTCAGTAAGGCGGGAAAACAAGAGATTTTTTGTTTTATTACAGAGACAAGGAAAAAACAGACAGTAAATGCTATAAATGCTGTAAATCGGCTAGCACTTTAGTGTGTAGCCTACAGAAACAATTTGCAACAATTAGTAACTTAAAGTGCAATAAACAGTGTAAAATGCAGAAATCACTTAAAGTAGCAGTAAAACAGGCGAAATGCAGTCGCTAGCTTAATAACAGTGGGAAAGCCACAAAATACTTATATCTGGTAGAAAGTCACTCTTTTAGCTCTCTGCTGCTTGGATCACTGTGCAGGCCACCACGAGGATCTGTGCTGAGTTGGTACAAGCTGGAAAACGCGTGTTTAGCGTGTTTTATAGCACGGGGCTGAAAGGAGCTAGAATTGGCCCAAAGCGACCAATGGACTACTAGTTTCCGGCTGAAGCTTCACCAAATCGGACAGAAAGGCTGCTCAGTGCTTCCCACTCCCACTGGTAAGCAAAGAAACTTCCCTCCTCCCTAATAAGGCAATGGATCAGTAACAGGAACTAAAAACAAAGCCCAGGGATCAGCAACTCTGAAACTGGACTACTCTAGTTCAGTAAGGCAGGAAAACAAGAGAATTTTTACAGCGACAAGGAAAAAAACAGACAGTAAATGCTATAAAACAATTCACGTGCAGTGCAAGCTGGCACACTTGAGTATGTAGCAATATTAGTCCACACACAGTATGAAAAAATGTAATTAAATTGAAAAGGACTAAAAGCAAGTGCAGAAAGGGTTTATTAGAGAATGCGTAAAGAGAAGGGACTGGGGAGTGTCCTAGATCAAATCTACAGTGGGGCGGCACTGCAAAAGCCACCAAATTTAAACTACATCCAAGAACAGGGAGGGTGGGAAGACAGTTTCAACAGAGCTAGATCTGAGAAATCAGTCCCCAAGTTATAACAACCACAATAAAATGAAGGAAATATACTTAAATCAGCTTATGTCCAGTTGATGTATGCAGACAAATCTCAGTAGCAGCAACTCTACTTAAAATGATTACCAGAGATGTAACCAACACAGGTTTTAAAGTTATCAGAAAACCCCCAAGCTAATTAACACTTAAAGGAATTTCAGAGCAGTTTAACAACTAGTGCAGAGCTTCAGACACACACACAAGACAGTTTCAACAGAGCTAGATCTGAGAAATCAGTCCCCAAGTTATAACAACCACAATAAAATGAAGGAAATATACTTAAATCAGCTTATGTCCAGTTGATGTATGCAGACAAATCTCAGTAGCAGCAACTCTACTTAAAATGATTACCAGAGATGTAACCAACACAGGTTTTAAAGTTATCAGAAACCCCCAAGCTAATTAACACTTAAAGGAATTTCAGAGCAGTTTAACAACTAGTGCAGAGCTTCAGACACACACACAAGACAGTTTCAACAGAGCTAGATCTGAGAAATCAGTCCCCAAGTTATAACAACCACAATAAAATGAAGGAAATATACTTAAATCAGCGTATGTCCAGTTGATGTATGCAGACAAATCTCAGTAGCAGCAACTCTACTTAAAATGATTACCAGAGATGTAACCAACACAGGTTTTAAAGTTATCAGAAAACCCCCCAATCTAATTAACACTTAAAGGAATTTCAGAGCAGTTTAACAACTAGTGCAGAGCTTCAGACACACACACAAGACAGTTTCAACAGAGCTAGATCTGAGAAATCAGTCCCCAAGTTATAACAACCACAATAAAATGAAGGAAATATACTTAAATCAGCTTATGTCCAGTTGATGTATGCAGACAAATCTCAGTAGCAGCAACTCTACTTAAAATATTATTGCATTGTTTAGCCTGTTTTAAACAAAAACAAAACAAAAAAAACAAACAAAAAATACTATCTTGTTTGCTTATTTCCTGCCTTTCCTAGCTAGTATAGTCCAGATCCCAGGCTGTGGTGGTTTTAGGACTTTATTTTCTGTGTTCAGAGCTATCCAGACTTTGCTGTGGTAGAGGGAAGTCCTACTGCTTACCAGTGGGAGTGGTGAGCATTGTACTGCCTATCTAACACAGGAGGAGTGGTTTCTAGCTCTGAAATTGTAATTTTATTACCCATTTTGAGCTGATTTCTATCCCTTTCAACTTTATGGCTTAAAAACATGTGTGACTCCCCATTTTTTACATCATGCAGCACCACGGGGCTATGGTTAAATTATTCCAGGTGCCAGAAAGTCTGCTCTTCAAATTTTCCCTTAGAACTAGCGGGTTTCTCAATAGTAGCACTAAAATCTGAACCCCTGTGACTAGCACTTGCTCTACAACCTGCTGGAAAGCACCAGGAAGCCTTAAACTGATACAAACACTCAGCTCTCCTTGTTAATAAGGAGAAATTAATCATAGGTACTAAACAGCCTATAATTGCAAAGTACCTTGCAAAGGTAAGGAATAACAGCTATTTTACTTTACAAAAAAAGTACCTAAACAGGCACGTCCAAAGGTCAGCTTACGGTGATTTCTTTTGTCCATCTGGTGAATCTGGGCATACTGGGCAATGCAGCAACTGCCTCATGTACACAGACCAACTTCTCCTCCTACCACCCAACACTACAACCCTGTGAGAGATGCACTTACATAGCCAAATTGGAAGCAAAGCTCTCTCCAGCCAAGATTGTGCTAGACAGTCAAGAGGAGAAGTTTAACATCTGCACTACAGCTCAAGCAACACATAGTCCTTGAAAACCCACACCATCAACACCCAGACATAGCAACACTAAACCCGCATATGCGGAGGCCGTTAACATTAACCTGCCCAAGCAACAAGGACCTCCAAAGGTGAAATGCAAACAAACACCAGTCGCAACCAAAGTGGCACAGAGCTCACAACACCAGTGTGCCACCCAACAATAGCCCCCAAGGCAAGACAATGTAGCCAACACTTTAGTCATAGGTGACTCTATAGTCAGGCATACTAATGTCCCACTTACCAGGCTGAGCAAGGAGAAAATTACAGTCAGCTGCCTGTCAGGTGCCAGGATCCACCATATAACGCATGCACTGAAGTCACTCCACAACAAGTACAAACATGACTCTGTCATTGTCCATGTTGGAGTGAATGACTTGAAACATACCTCCCTGGACTACATGAAAAGAGCTCTTGGATCATGTGGCCCAGGCAGGTATGACCCTAGCCCTGAGTAGCATCCTGCCTTCACCCAGAATGATACCGCAGTATAAGGACAAAATGACTGACTTCAACAATTGGCTAAGCTTCTGGTGTCTTCAAAGGGGATCCAGTATCTGTCTGCCTGGGACAACATGATCAACAAACCACGATGCTTTACCAGAGATGGTCTGCACCTCTCACCCCTGGGATTCAGGTTACTGGCTAAAGCTCTTGCCACCCCTATAGTGCCTTTTTTAGGCAAGGTTCAAAGGACAAATCCACCACTGTAACAGATACAAGCATGCAAAATCTGAAGGTAATGTTACTCAATGCTAAAAGTCTAAACCTCAAAATGCACTCTCTGGAGACAATCCTAAAAAAATGGAGAATGTGCAGTAACTGAGACCTGGTTCAAGACTCCAGAAAGCACCCCTGCAATACCAGGCTACAATTCTTACCACACTTTTCGGCCACCAAACCAAGACCGAAACATTAAAAGTGGAGGCGTGTCCATATTCACCAAGGATATTCACACCTCCAGGGTAGTTGCCCAACACAATGCATCAGAAATTCTCCAGGTGCAACTAACACTACATAAAACTGCAATACAAATTTTAGCTAGCTACAGATCCCACACCATGCCCCAAGATTCTCACTACACCTTTCTAAACATACTGGAAAATATTAAGATACAACTAAACAGCCTAATACTGGGTGATTTCAACTACCCTGCCATTAACTGGGAAAAACACTTGGGTACCAACACCTTTTCCCAACAGTTCTTGGAATTCATAAATTCCAATGCCCTGGATCAACTAATCCATTGTCCCACCAGGGGCTCCAATATCCTAGACCTGGTCATTACCAACATGGGAGATAGCTGCTCCAAACCAGTGGTCACCCCCTCATTGGTCAGGTCTGACCATAGGCAAATCACCCTTGACATCCACATCCCACCCCCCCACCCATATAAGGAAACCTCCATAAAACACTTCTTCAAAGTGAACTTCATGCTACTCAAGTCAGAAGTGACAAACTTCATGGCACCCATGCAGACGGGAGATGAAAGTTCAACTGCTGAATCCTACATTAAGGCACTGCATGCACACATCCACTAATGCATGAATCATGCCATCCCAAATAGAACTAAGATGCTCTCCTCCAAAAAAAGGAAACCAATTTGGTGGTCCCCTGCCATAAACAAACTATACAACAGAAGGAAGAAACTGTTGCAGAAAAGAGGAAAATCCCAGGATGCAAAAAACTCCCTTACCAGCCTCAGCAAGAAGATGAGATCCCTCATAAAATCCTTCAAAGCTAGTTATGAAAATAAAATTGCCAAAGATTCCAAAGACAACCACAAGGCATTCTATAATTATGTCACAAATCTAAATGACAATGCTCAGATCTGCTCTGAGCTACAACAGAATGGCGTTAAATATACTGATCCCAAGGATATTGCCAATATCCTGGCAGATTGATTTAGTGCCAACATCACCCCCCTCTCACCCCCTAAAGGACCCATCTCAATACCAAATGATTGCCAAATTCCGGTAATCACAGCCACACAGGTAGAAACTGCACTCTCCAAAGCTAAGAATACAGCATCCATGGGACCAGATGACATCCCGGGCTGTGTACTACATGAACTACAAAATGAACTGGCACCTCACCTATGTGTCATGTTTAATCATAGCGTCACCTCAGGTTTCATGCCCACTGAGTGGTGCACAGCTACAGTTATCCCACTCCACAAGGGGGGATCCACCTTGGATCCCGGGTACTACCATCCCATCAGTCTGACAAGCCTGATTGGAAAAGGGCATGGAACGCATTATCATGGAACTTATAAGCAAAGACATTGGCAATGTTCAAACACTGGACCCCACCCAGTTTTGGTTCATGAAGTACCGATCTTGTCTCTTGAACCTGATTGACTTCTTCAAATCAGTCTGCAGAGCTGTGGATGAGGGTAAGGCGGTCCACACAGCCTATCTGGACCTTGCCAAGGCCTTTGACACCATCCCCCACTCTGGAATCATAGATAAACTTACTAAGCTGGGCATAAATCCCTACTTCACTCGATGGGTTGCCAACCGGCTTACTGACAGATCCCAGACTGTAAAAGTAGCTGACTCCAAATCCAGCTCCAGACAAGTGACAAGTAGAGTACTGCAGGGTTCAGTCCTGGGACTTCTCTTGTTTGGCATCTACTTCTCTGAAGTACAGGCCAACACTAAGGGACTCTGGCTAACAAAGTTCAAAGATGACTGAAAACTGGGAGCCATTATTGAATCCCCAAATTATGTGGCTATTCTACTAAAAGGCCTTACAGAAACAGATGTTTGGTGCCAGATCCATGGGCTCAAGCTTAATGACAAGAAATGTATAGTTATCCCCTTTGGAAAAAACAATGTACCCATGAATTACCCCATAGATGGCAGTACACTAAACACTGAAAGTGTGATGAGAGACTTAGGAACACAGCTGGACTTTGGTCTCACTTTCGATAACCACATCACCACGGCAGTCAGGAAATCCTTCTATGTGGCACACCTCATCACTAAGGGCTTTTCATCCAGAAAAAAGGAGGTCATTGTCCCACTGTACTGATCCCTCATTAGACCCACTATAGAGTACAACGCCCCATTTGGTATATACCTCACAAGACATCTGCAATAGCTGGAAAGGTCGCAGAAATACCTAACTAAAAGAATCACAGGCCTAAAGCAGATGCCCTATGATGACTGTCTAAATAAACTCCAGCTATACTCTGTGGCATATTGTCTACTCAGAGGTGATCTCTGCTTAACATACAAGGCCATGTCAAACCCTGAGCTGTTGGACATGCTCCACTTAAAGAAATCCCAATCCCTCAAAGCCACATACTCCAAGGATCTAAACCTGGTCATCACAATGAACAAAACATGCTGGAGGGATAGGTTCCTGACCCAGAGACTCCCCATACTCTGGAATAGACTGCCCATACAAGAGGAACCTTGACGATTGGATAGGAGATAGGAAATTCAACCCGGGGATCACATCAGTCGCCCTGCTAGACAGGGGTTCAGGGAAATAAATATTATGGGAAGAAATATCTGTATAATTGTTTGGCTAGGCTTGTATAGGCCTTAGGGCCAATAGCCTAGTACCAACCTATGAACCTATGAATTATTAATTTGCATCTCCATATAATGCTTATATACTTGATAAGAAAATGTTTCATTAATCAAAAATAAAATCATCTAAACATTCAAGTTGTTTTCTCTACTAGGCACTGAAGATAGATATTCCACCACTCAGTAAATTAGAACATTGTCATTTTAATTATATCCAAAAATGTATATATATATATATATATATATATATATATATATATATATATATATGTGTGTATATAATAACTATATTGTATACAATTTTCATCTCTTCTTCAAGTTCCAAAAAGATAAATATTGCATGTAAATCCTTCTCATATAGAATGCAAAGAAAGTCTACTAGGGGTTGGCCAACATATCAACAAATAGATGAACAAAACCTACCTCTTTACCCTTCATGTTGTCATAGAAACTATGTTTAAAAAATGTAAGTAATCTACTACTGCTTACATTTTACGTGTTGTTACCAAATTAAATAGTTTTTCGTAAACTACATCACCCACATAAAGTCTAGGAATAACTGCTAGCCAAGGTGAAGAAGTAATATCAAGGCTCTCATCATGATAAATAGAAATAAATTTACCTGATCTTAGAACTTTAGTTAGTTGTTCTGCGATGTTTGATTACATCACTAATAATCTGCCTGTTACAGTGATTCTGCTCTCAGTGTACGAAACACAGACACATTACACAAACTCTGGTAAATCATCAAGGTGGAAAGGAACATACTCTAGCCATGATTATTTAATATATTGTTCATCAAGGAGTTGTTTTTCATGTTAAGCAAGTATCTTTAAAATCTGAATATTAATAGAAACTAAGTTGAAGCTTCCTGAAATAAATGATATCAAAACATCTGCTTGCATGTTTGTTGCTTGTTTCTTGAGATATCTGTTCTTTTTTCTTAGACAATTGTATCGCAAGAACATTTACTGATCACACCAATCATTTCTGTCTAGCAGTTTTGAAATCTATGATGCTTCTCCCTTCATTTCATCATGTGTATTTCTCTGATGTCATATAGGTTTAGTAGGTAAAAAATCCCAGAGGGCCTTTTTAAGCCTGACCATGCTTGCCAAACGTTTCTAAGTGTTAATACCCTAGAGTTCTTTTAAGGGGTATATATGGGCTTGGCACTGGTGGTCAGGCATTTGCAGGCTGTCTTTTTCTAATAGAAACATAGCTGCAAGACCAAGATAAATTTCTGATTTCCCATCCACTGGTCCAGGTTATGCTCGAACTGAGTTAAGGAAAAACTTTGCTTCACATGGATGGAGATCCTTTTCCAGAAAAGGGTTAGTCTCTGATACACATACCTCCTCCTCCAATGTGTCCTATTCATGTTGCAGATGAGGTTTAGGTCCCTAAATAGGGTATTTCTGATGCTATTTGCTGTGCAACAAGGCCCATCAGATTTGGATCAGAAGATGCTTTGAATATCAGGCCTATATCTCCTCTCAACAGTATGTAGGAGAATGACTACAGGTATAGGGATTTGAGACAATCTGAGTAGGACATGTTGTTTATGCCCTGTACTCCTTTTGTGAGTAACCTCTGTGGATGATCCAGTTGTGGAGTATGCTTAGTTGCACATATAAAGAAGATGGTAAAACATATAAAATATAAAATGATGCCCTTCTACAGTGCTGAAGATACCGAAGCAAAAGTAGAATCAATGAAAAAAGACGTTCCGGGTAGCCAACACAGCAAACAGCTGTAAAAATAAAATATTTTAATAACAACAAAAGCCTTAAGGGCTAAAATAAAAGCTAGAAACAACAGTTCAATAAGCGCTGGAAGGCTATATGCTGAAAGCACTTATTAAACTGTTGTTTCTAGCTTTTATTTTAGCCCTCAAGGCTTTTGTTGTTATTAAAATATTTTATTTTTATAGCTGTTTGCTGTATGCTGTGTTGGCTACCCAGAACTTCTTTTTTTGTTTATACAGAAGATGGGGTTGTATTCAATGACTGTTCTGATGTGGGCCAAGTACAGTGGAACAATTACATCCTCGGACCTAGACAGCATAACTTTGTTTATAAGCAACACATCATAAAATAATTTCCTTACTACTACAGGCACACATTGTTCAAAGGCTGGGTTGCTGCCTACAAACATTCCAAAATCTCTGGGAACTGGGTTTACTCTATGGGGTATGTTATCTATATGGTGCTTTCCCACAAGGATACTATTAAGCATTTCTTGGAACTGAATTTTAGAACATGGCTCTGGCACCAGTTATTAGTCTCTGTCAGGCCTTCTTGGAGGGTATTCGTGTATTTGGGGTATTTTAAGATGACCTCTAGTTTGCAGTCATGTACAAACCTGGGCAGCCAGAGGTGTTTGATGTTGGTCTTCACTTCAGAGAAGTAGATGCCAAAAATGAGTGATCCCAGCACCAAGCCATGAGGGACTTAGATAGTGACTGACCTATTTGTGAAAGTAGACTTTCTTATACTAATTTCTTGGGTCATATCTTTGAGCCAGCTGGCTGTCCATTGGACGCCATAGGAGTTTATACCTAATTTTGTAAGTCATATAGTATGCCAAAGTGGGTTATTGTGTCAAATGATTTGCCCAGGTCAGTGTAGGCAGTATGCATCATTTAAATAATTACCATTGCTTTTATGACTTTAATAAAGAAGTCCACCAGGTTGAGGGGGTATGATCTGCCCTTGATGGCACAAGACATGGCTGGTTTCCAGTGTTTGGAGATTTTCTGTCATTGTTTATCATTTCCATTATAATTCTTTTCATGGCTTTGCATATGAGATCAGTCATACTTTTGGGGTTGTAGTTCTGTAGTTAACCAGGTCAATTAGTATACAGAAGTATAATAGTTGCAGTCTTCCATTCACTTGGCACGGTGTATGTCTGAAAGCTACAGTTAAATAGTGATTCTAATGGTCTTGATTGATCATGTTTTGTGCTATTAAGGAGGCATCCTGAGATATTATTGAGGCCCATTGATGCAGTCATTTTGGCCTTGGAGAGTCCAGTGAGGACCTGTTCCCTAGTGATAGCTGAATATGTTATGGTTGAGGGTATTTCTTGTGGGGTGGCTGGGGGTCTAAAATTGGAGCTAAATTTGTCAGCCAGTATATTTGTTATATCATTTGGCTCAGTATAAATTATTCCATTTTATAATTAGTTTTGCACATTGGTGCATATTGTCTTTGAGGATGTATACATAGATGAAGAATGCTTTGTGATTCTCCTTGGCCAGGGAGGATATTTTTGCCTCAAATGTGACTTTAGTGGACTTCATTAGCCCTCAGAGATGCTTAATTAGACTGATGAGGGAGTTTTTGCCTATCTAGGCATCGCACTTACTAATTTTTGCTATTTATTTATTATTTATTTTATTTTACATTTGTTAACCAGGCTAGTCTAGCTGGATACATATCCTTTTTCAGTAGAGGCCCGAGGAGAAAAGCTCCAACATAATGGTTAATACAAGTCGAAAATACAAGTTAAAAAAAGAGGGTACATGTTACAAATACAAGAAGAGAGAAAATTTTCATAGATGTTAAATAAGACAACAGAACAATCAGCAGGTTATACACAGCGGAGATTTCTTATATACTAATAGTATATAGACTAATACAAGAAATAAACACGTTTACAATTTGGTTGATAGATTTTAAACATTTAGAAGGGTTTGAGATATATATTTAGTCAGGTTCACGACATGGGCATAGCCATTGTGTCTTGAGATATTCTTTCAGGTTGTTTTTGAACTGAATGTGTGAGGTTGTAATTCTAAGGTAGTTTGGCAGGGAGTTCCACGGCTTGCCAATGGAGTTGGCAAAGAGGGCATCGCCACCTGAGTTCTTAGCTTTGATGGTTAGGATCTGAGTGCTGTTGGATGATCGAAGACTATTAAGGTTAGTGTATGGGGTCAAAATGCTCGATAGTGAGGGAGTTCTATCTGGTTGGTTGATTAATTTACAAGCTTCAGTGAGTTGGTTAAGTTTGAGAAGGTTTGAGAGTTCCAACCAGCCAAGTTTCCTCAGGTTAAGACAATGGTGAGTGCGATATGGGGAACCAGTTATAAATCTAGCAATGTGGTTGTAGGCAATAGAGAGCATGTTGAGTTCACGTTTATTTAGGAAAGAAAGGACCGGGGAGGCATAGAGGAGGGTGCAGAGGAGATGTGTGCGGGCAATAGTTAATTTGGCAGTAGGAGTTAGATAGTTTTTTATTCTGTACATGGATCCAAGTTTTTTGTTAACAGATTTTACAGTTTGCGTAATGTGTATATCAAATTTGAGCTTATGATCAATAGTTACACCTAGTAATTTGGTACTGGTGACAGGGGTTATGATAGTCCCGTTGTTGGATTTAACATGGAAGGTTGTATTGTTATTCTTTGGGAGTTCTTTTCCTAGGGTTGAGAAGACGTTGGGAAAAAATAGTAGTAATTTGGTTTTAGTTGGATTGAGTAGGAGTTTCAGATCGGTGAACCATTTTTCTACTAGAGAAAAACAGTGTTGAGTGGTGGTTTGGAGATTCAAGAGGGAGACATCTGAGCAGATCAAGGTGGAATCGTCGGCATATTGGATGCAGGTGGATTTAGGGATGACTGAGTGTAGGTCATTTATGAAGATGGAAAACAGAAGTGGACCCAAAATTGAGCCTTGAGGAATGCCTATGGTATTGGGGAGCAGGCCTGATAGTCTGTTTTGCCACCGGACAGCTTGTTGCCTACCAGTGAGGTAAGCCTGGAACCAGGTTAGTGCTGGGGTGTTCAGATGTAGGGTTGCAAGGTTGTTAAGAAGGAGCTGGTGATTGACCATATCGAATGCTTTTGATAGGTCAGGAAAGAGGGCGGAGGATATTAGTTTGTTATTACGATTGTTATTAATGGAGTCGACAAAGGAAAGGAGGGCAGTGGTTGTACTATGGTGGGGGTGAAAGCCGTGCTGGGTGTTGGACAAGAGATGATTGCAGGTTAGGTAGTGAAGAAGTTGTTTGTGGATGCATCTTTCCATAATTTTCGCTATTGGGGACAGTATAGCTATTGGTCTATAGTTTGATATTTCTGTGGAGTTACCTCCTTTGTGAAGCGGAATGATGTAAGAAATCTTCCAAATAGAGGGGATGCTGGCTTCAGTTATGGTTCTATTGATAAGGATTGATATAGGGTAGACGATTACATCAGACGCAATTTGTAAGAATTCCGCTGGGAGGTGATCAGCCGCAAGGGTGGTTGGTTTGAGCTTTTTCAAGAGGGTACGTATGTAAGAGGAAGAGACTGGCTTTAAAGCGAAAGGGGTAGGGGCATCATCACGTGGTTTTGTGGCCGATGGGGGATTGGAGGTTAGTTATGATTTTCTTTTTTCTTATACATTTAATGCTGATATTCCACCATTGGGGCTTGTTTTTTTAGTATTTCCTGTGATTTCTCTGGGTAGGTACAATTGGCTATATGTAGTTATTAACATGATTGTACAGAGTTTTTGTGAAAAAGTTGAAAATGGTATTAGAACAGTGTTTTATAGTACCAGCAATCATTTTAGAAGTTTAGATGCCCAACACACTCTTTCACTACTTGCACTAAAACAACAACACTACAGTTCCATTAAAATGCCAATAATATAACTGCAGTTACAAATACTATATTACAAATATCCAGTGCCTTTATAACTATTTCGTCAATCTATCAAGATTTGCATAATCCTGAATAATTATTAATTTAAATAAGAACAATGCCACATTGATTTAGTGCACTTACCACTGAGCCATATAGAATGATCACCAGGAGGCGAGGGGTGCAGTTCCCTGCCTTAAACAACTAAGTATAAAAAGAAAGCACTGTGACATTCACAGCGTGTGTGTGTGTGTGTGTGTGTGTGTGTGTGTGTGTGTGTGTGTGTGTGTGTGTGTGTGTGTGTGTGTGTGTGTGTGTGTGTGTGTGTGTGTGTATGTGTGTGTGTGTGTGTGTGTAAACATACACACATATCCGACTGAGTTCTCTTTCCTATTTGGGGGGGGTCTCATTTTTATTCTTTGTGTTCATTTTGTGCATTTTTCGTGCTGCTTTCATTTTAATTGCAAAAAGCTTAAAGCAGAGAAATTTCTGTTTCATATATAGTCCATTCAGAAATACGTGGTCCAGTATTATAACATATTTTCAATTCATAATAATTTATTTCAGCATCAATTACTACCTAAAATGAAACAGACTCTTCTACTCATTAGCAACCAATTTTTTTTATTTATTTAACATTTGTTTATTGGGAAAGTTTGACCTGGAATGAGCCAATTTTCAGTGGAGGCCCAGGGAGAAACACTCCAGATGTATTTCTTTTTAATGTGGGAGGAAACCGGAGCACCCAGAGGAATCCCATACAAATGCAGAGAGAACATGCGGACTCCACACAGAAGGCACTCTAGGCAGAAATCAAACTGGAGAACCTCTTTCTGTGAGTTGACAATGCAAACCACTGCACCACTGTGCCATCTGAAATGTTGGATTCCTTTGATACCCTTGCTTATCATTCCATACAAAACATTGTATACAGTCTAAAATACTCAGGTGTACTCAATTTATTTTTGACTATCTTTAATTTCATAACAACTTAATATTCCAAACTTTATCTATGCTGAATAAAGTGAATTTATTTTCTCATTTCTAATTTCTTCAATAACTGTAGTTATATGTAGAGAAAGTAGTTGGTGCATATCAAAATCATATAGGTGTGCCTTATTAGCACATTATATGCTTCACTGCATGTAACCATTGTTGAATGGATAATAGTGCTGAGACTTTTCTACAAAAAAAGAGAAAAAAACACTGCATGATTTGCTTCTTTCACCTTCACAGGACAGTTGGAGATGTAAAGATCTACGGAAGGATCTCTGTTAAATATTTTTGTGACTACCTGTGTTTGAATATTTTTGACATTATATTTTGACAACACAGTAAGATGTCCTCATTAGCCAGTTAAGAAAACTCACACTTCAGTGGCTTTATCATTGATGGATAGACACATTTTATAAAGCACAAAAGCAAATTGGGATCATTCAGCCTTTATTCAGTCATAACATAACATACACAATTTATAACAGGAATATTGCATATTTTACTAACTGCAATAACAATGTACTCAACAGTTTTAAGTTGAGATCTGTTACACTGCTTTAGAACAGCAAAAGCTAGAACTGCAAGATAATTCACTGCAAAGCACTGCAGATACTCATTTTTCTGGGGGGTAGAATTTTAATGGAATAATGAGTGTGATACAGTTTGCTCTAAAGTTAGTATAGGTTCCATTTTTTTAACTGCAGCAAACTGTTAGCTTCATATAGGTTCATAGGTTCATAGGTAGGTACTAGGCTATTGGCCCTAGGACCTATATAAGCCTAGCAAAACGGTACCCTGGCTTTTGCCACCCAAGAAAATTATTTTCCTGTGCCCCTGTCAAGCAGAGCCACAGAAGTGATCCCCGGGGTGAATTCCCTATCTCCCATCCAATCATCAAGATTTTTTTTGAAGAGTGCTAATGAGGAGCTTTGTTTGATATAGATAGGTAGTTTGATCCAGAGTATGGGAAGTCTCTGAGACAAGAATCTATCCCTCCAGCATGTTCTGTTTATTGTGGTGACAAGGTTTAGGTCCCTAGAGCATGTAGCTCGGGGGGATTGGGATTTCTTTACGTGGACCATGTCCAACAGCTCTGGGTTTGACATAGCTTTGTATGTTAGGCAGAGATCGCCTCTGAGTAGGTGATATGCGACAGATTAAAGCTGCAGGTTTTTGAGACGGTCTGCATAGGGCATCTGTTTGAGGCCGGTAATCCCCTTTGTGAGGTATTTCTGTGGCCTTTCCAGTTGTTGTAGATGTCTTATGAGGTACATACCAAAAGGGGCATTGTAGTCTATAATGGGTCTAATGAGTGATGAGTGGAGGGGAACAATGACCTCTTTTTTCCTGGATGAGAAGCCTTTTGTGATGAGGTGTACCACGTAGAAGGATTTCCTGACTACTGTGGCGATGTGATTATCAAAGGAGGGACTACTGTCCACCTGTGTCCTAAGGTCTCTTATCACACTTTCAATGTTAAGTAGACTACCGCCTATGTGGTAGTTCATGGGTACAGAGTTTTTACCAAAAGGGATGACAATGCACTTTTTGGCATTGAGCTTGAGGCCATGGCTTTGACACCAGGCATCTGTCTCAGTGAGGCCCTTTTGTAGGATGTCCACTTCGTTAGGAGATGTGATTATGGCTCCTAGTTTGCAGTCATCTGCTGTTTTCTTTTTTTATTAATGCCTTATAAACTTTTTCTTCCCTTATAAACATTTTGATTTTATAGTGTGTTGTTTCTGTTAAAATTAAAAATAAATACGGAAAAACGTACAGTGTGGCATCGCCAATATGATGTAGTCATCATCTTAGCTCTTGTAACAGACCAAACTAGTGAAACAGATGAAATGCTGTCCAATATTTTGTGCACAAAAAAGTATTGTACATGCTCACATATCAGTAGAATACAAACATTCTGCTCAGCAGAAAAAAAAAAGGCCAGACGTTATTCCATATCTGAAATATTCACAAGATCCTCACCCCTACATACTACTGCCCTTCACTTCAAATAAAACTCTGAAAAAAATGTATGCGGCTAAAAGCTGAATTTCTCATTATGGCTCTCTGACTACTGAAAATATAACATACAATCACTTGACTAGCTAATTATCAACTAACATGTACGACATGTACAACTTGGAACTGTTACTCTTCTACAGCCAGCCCTTACATCATGGCAGGAAGTATTCTGTTCTATACCTTCGTTGTCAATCAGTTCCTCTTGCAAGTAGCCAGTCAGTTTGCATCTCATTGTTCTATTCCATTCACACTATGAATGAAGTGCTTCAATGCATGGAAGTCTTCAGTGCTGGAAACTAAAATGCAACAATACAAGACAGAATTTTAAATAATGGCTGAGTTGAAATAAGGCAGACATTTTACAAGGTTGTGTGTGTCTGTCAGTGTATGTGTGAATGTGTGTGTGTGTGTGTGTGTGTGTGTGTGTGTGTGTGTGTGTGTGTGTGTGTGTGTGTGTGTGCGCGCGCACCCGTGTGTGTGTGCATGCGTGTGTGTGCATGTGTGTGTGTGTGTGTCTGTGTGTGTGTGTGTGTGTGTGTGTGTGTGTGTGTGTGTGTGTGTGTGTGTGTGTGTGTGTGTGTGTGTAACTCCTCATTAGGAGTAAGCCCCTGTACAAGTGAAGGTGGCTCTTAGCTTGGAGCCTTAACCCTCTACATCATCTGCCCGATTGCTATTAAAAATTTACTGTAGTGGGTTACAGCTGCTGTTTCTGGTATCAATGCTTTGGGTTATGAAGAAGTCTCATACAGAGAAGAAAGCACTAAACTCATTTATTTCAATAAAGAAGTGTTTTGTGGGGAAATTCTAGTGTATCCTCTGAATTTATGGGTGTTTGTCGCTTGAGGTGCTTGTTGGTTATTGGGTAAGAGTGTGTTAGGCACATGCATTGTTTTGCGTGTGTTTGTATGAACCTTGTATAGGGTAGTACTATGGAAAGGGTTTTACTAAGGTCAGGTGCTTAGGGGTTAAGGGCACAGGCAGGATTAGGGTTATATTTAGCAATCATGGTAAGGAATGCAGGACAGAGCTTTTATCTACTTACTTAACTACCTCTACAGGAACATATATGAAATTTGATACTTCAAGCTTATTTGTCACTGCAATAAATAAAATTTGCCATCCTCAGAATCTTAATAGCAAAACACATCTTATGTCCCTAAGTAATCTATTCGGTAACAATAAAAAACAAATATATAAACAAACAAACAAATAATGAAACAATTGTGTAAATCATTCAGAAACACAAGTATTCCTACCCTGTATATCCATGACAAATATAGTAAGACACCTGTAACTGGTGTCACACCAGCGGATATCCACTATAACCCTTACTCTTTCCTTCACTTCTATAACACATCACAAAGTTTTCTCTATTCACCCACCCTTTATTTCCCATCCTACACAGGAAATAATCAACACATCTCAGTCCTCACTTTCTATGTTGGGTCTGCCTACCTCTTCTAATCAATCCCACTTTACTTTGTTAGTTTTGGGGCTGACAAGAATCATTAGGGTGTCCTAGGATCGCATGTCTTCCTTGTTGGTGGGCAGGATTGTAATGCCCTTCCCCTGTTCCCCACTCCCTGCATTTGTCTGTTATATCTGAGGTTTACTGCCCTAAATGGACCATGTCTCACTTCAAGAAGTGCCTAGATGAATGTCCTACCTTGGTATGGCCATGCCCATCTCTCCCTAAGACCACCTAAGGAACCCAACTCACTAATCGAAACTGGGCCATAGAGTTTTATCCTTCTTAACCATGGAGCTTGCTACTTCTCTTCACCTTCGACTTCACTTCAATACTCAGTTCTTACGTGAAAAAAAGACTTAGATGTCTTACTTTATCAAGCCACATTGTAAAACTAAAACCTAAACAAATTCTTTGCTTATTTTACTCCTAAAGCAGTAACTCATGAATGCCACAGAGCTCCAACCTTGAGACATTGTCAGCTTTAGCATCCATATCCTTTGATAACAAATGAAAAAATCTTGCAATCTTTAATGTTGATGCAATCTTATTTTCAGATCAGACACATTCTAAAGTTTGTCCTACAAATAGTCCAGTCTGACTTAACCAGTCATCTCAGTTCTTATTTTCATAACCAAACAACTAATTTAAAAATATAAAAAAATACATCCTTTTCCATGATACCCATGTCAAAAAAGACCATGACCTTATCTGTTCCTTATCTTGTAATAACTCTGTCATGGAACCGATAATGCATAAACATTCCTAGGCTTAGCCATTACAATAAAAGTCTATATATCTGTATATAATGATGGGTTTGATATCTAAAACCAAGAAAAATATTAGCCCCTGTAGATATACCACAAGTGTTTTCACATGTGAAGCCACGTAGACCACTGAAAAATAATGCTTTAGCTACAATGTGAAAATTCATTTTCACTGCTATATTACTCATTGAAAAACAATCTTTTTGACCTTCTCTATCATTGGTCCAAAATTGTTAGATAAGAAATGTACTGAATTCACACCAATCCCCATTACACTGGAATTGTGATTCAAACGTCTTGGCCACCATGATACCACAGCTGCCTCTGACTGCTTTCATCACTTGCCAAAACTCCAGTTATCTTTACCCTGTGACCATATCCAACTTTGAAGATCACCTCCCAATCTTTCTGTTTTTAGATAATTTGTCCACAGGTCTTTTTGATAGATTATAACACAACACTGTCATAAATATTGTAAATAGTATAAAGAATTCTTCACTTAGAACATTAATATTTTATTATTCCTTGTAAAATTTTTTGTGTTGTAAATACTATCCATAAAGCTAATGACTGGATATGTCTTTTTAACATGCTTTTACTTATTCAGAATCTGTATACTTGTCATATAATCTCATCAATATTTATACAGTATGATCACCTTCAACTTATTTGTATATCTACGCTGTGGCTATAATGGATATGCTAAGATCACTCCACCACCCTCCTTAATAATGACTAAATAAGATAAATAATAAGTCATCAACATGATTGTTGCAACATGTGGCAGACTCCTCTTAGATGAAAGAAGTTCAGATGACTATGGGTATGTTTCCCACACCAGACACTTGTATTCATTTGTCTTCTAACTTGTGCAAACACTTACCAAATTTATATAATCCAGATCCTTAGTTGTCATAAGCCCACCATTATTCTTCCCTCATGGGGCCATTCATAGAAAAGAATGCATTGTTTACAAAGTATTGCTTCAAACACCTTGCCCATATAGAGGTACTGACATTTTTTTTATCTATAAAAATGAAAGGAACACATTCAATTCATTTCACAGACTGACTTAAAACCCACTCATTTTGTTCTTTCTCACATTGTTTCTAAAGTGGCAGTGTCCGCCGGGACTTCTAGGCTGTGAAAGATCCTGTCCTACTAGACCACCTCCACTACAAGAATGGATGCAGCACTAAAAACATTAACTACATATACCTCAACCTTCATGACAACATACACAACACTTCTTGAAGGGAATGGCTCTTCAATCAATGATTCCTTTACCTATGGGTCAAGCTCCCCTTGTGCGTCAGTACTGGCCTCTTTCAAATTCTGCCTTGACAATTGAATAGACACAAGTTAGCATAATGTTTAAGGTCTTCGTCTCCCATGTACTAGCTACAAGGTTCGATCCTGACCTCCGAACAATGCCTGTTTGGAGTTTTGCACATTCTCCCTGTGTCTCCGTGGGGTTTCTCCCACGTCTGAAAAACATGCTGAGTGTTTCCATCTCAAACTCACCTAATGAAGAGAGATGTGGGTAGCGGCAGAGACTCTACATGGTGTACTATAGGGGGAAAAGTTGTACAGATCAACTGCTTTGGGCATCTACTGTAGTGTGCAGTATCCTCAAGATAGGAGAACACAGATCACAGACTGCATGTCATGGCAGGGCTAGCCACTCGATGGTGTACAATATGGCTCTAGTTGATTCAGTCATGTTGACTAATATCGCCAAAATGGGCATGGGTAGTTACTGTTAATAAGTGGGATGAAAACCTGGCCTACTCTGACCTATGCTAATGGTGAGAGGGGTATATGTGCCCCTATTGGCCAGTGTTTGCCCACCATAAAGCCCAGCAGCCCTGGGTCAATAAGCAACTGGCTGGCTGGTGTCTAGTTGCCCAGCCTGGGTTACTTGTAATAGCTCTAAGCTGGACATAAAACCAACCAACCTGCCAAACATGAACTTATGCACGCATAATATAGATTGGGTCATTGACAGGATGCAGCTTGGAAGTGGATGGCATGATGATACAGAGGAGGCTGGACATCCTATGTATCCAAGAGATGAGATGGAAGGTCAGTACAGCAAAGCCACTTGGCTTCTGATCAAGACTCTACTACTCATGAGGGTAACAGGCTAGACATGTGGTGAGAAAGAGGCTTCAGGAGGCAATGAGGGATATCATCAGAATGAATGAGAGACTCATGGCAATCAGACTCCAGTGATAGGGCAGTACTCGTAATCTCAGCCTATGCCCCACAGCAGGGTTGTGATAGTGAGAAAAGAGTGCATTCAGACAGCAATTGGACCTACTAGATAAAGCAGGACAACATGGATTGGTGTGATGAGTAACTTGAATGCACATAGCGGGACAGACAGAACAGGATATGAGGACTGCCTGTGTCCACATGGGTGAGACAACAGCAATAAAGAAGGAGAAGCCATTGTAGACTTCAGTCTGGCAACTGGCTTAATAGTAGCCAACACATGGACAGTCACAAGATCTCATACAAGAGTAGACAACATGCAACTTAGGTAGAGTTCCTTCTAGTAAGGAAAAGGCACTGGGGTAGAATCCATGATTGCATCCCCAACGTAACAGTCAGCCCACAGCATAAACCACTAGTTGCCACAATCAGCTGCAAACGTGAACAGTCTAATGACCTGGAAATTAACTGGAGAGAAATTACAACAGTCCAAGGAATTACTCAGGGCTCTAGCACCCCAAGAAAAAGAGGAGGAAATAGGTGTAGTTGAACAAGAATGGCAATCCCTAAAAACAGCATGTGTTAGGACTACAGGAAAGATCTGTGGCTGAGAAAAGATGTGGCCAAGCCAGGTATGGAAATAAGGTACATAAGGAAAATTGGTGGTGGAATGCTGAAGACCAGGAAGTCATCGAAATAAAGAAGGCATGTAGAAAGAAGTGGAAGATAGAAAAGACTGACTAGGCTAGGAAGCATTACTGGCTAAGAAAGAAGTTGCAATAGCAAAGACTAGTGCATCAGAGACAGTCTACCAACTTCTGGAACGTGACTCAATAAGTGTCATAAAGAAGGTATATCACATTGCAAGGCAAAGACAGAAAGATGAAGAAAATAGTTAGATACCCTCATAAGGGATACCAGAAACAACCTGCTCACCAGTCCACAGGACATCAAAGGCAGATGGAAGGAGTATTTCCAGCAGCTTCTGAATGAAGAAAACCACATAGAAGCTCTACTGCCCCAGAAACAGCCTACAATGAGAGAAGAAGAGGAGCCCACCCTAGAAGAAGTAAGAACAACACTAAGGAAAATTAAGTCAGGGAAAACAGCAGGCTTAGTTGAGGTCAGAGCAGATATGATAAAGATGTTGGATGAGACAGGGGAGAAATTACTCCTCGGGGTACTAATAGAAGTGTGGAGAGAATGGCATATCTCAGATAACTGCAGAATAAGCATACTTGTGCCAGTGTACAAAAACAAAAAAAACATCCACAACTGTGGGCAGTACAGAGGCATCAAACTCCTATCACATTGCATGAAAGTTCTGGAGAGAGTGATTGGTAAATGGATATGCAGAGTAGTAGAATGCAAGATGGGAGATGAGCAGTTCGGATTCAGATCAGGACGCAGCACAATTGACACAATGTTTGCAGTGAGACAGATACTTGAGAAGAAGCTAGAGATGAGGACAGAGTTCAGCTGGGCATTCCTGGACTTGAAGAAAACATATGACAATGTCCCAAGAAAGCTGATATGGGCAATTCTGTGGTGGTGGTGTGAAGTCCCAGAAACATTGGTAGAATTAGTGCAGGCTATGTACAAGGACCCAATGACTCAAGTACGAACAGCATTCAGCCTCACAGAGGGGTTCCCAGTGGGAATGGGTGTACACCAGGGTTCAACTCTGACCCACTGCTGTTCATACTGGTGATGGACTACCACTAACAAACAGGTTGGAGGGGGCAGATCAACAAAGTTGGTGTATGCAGATGATGTGGCATTACAGGCAGACTCTGAGCTAGAACTTCAGCAAAAGATAGAATATTGGAATGCAAAAACTAAAGCATATGCGATGTAACTAAGCACAGATAAGATGGTGGTAATGGCAACAAATTGGGGAAATCAGAAGAAGCTGACAATAGAGATAGAAGGGGATCTGGGAGAGGTGGTTGAGGAGAAGGGAAGTCTGAATGAAGAGGTCAAAGCTAGAATCCGAGGGGCTGCAGCCAAATGACATAGAGTGTCAGGTGTATGACAGAAGAATGCCAAAGAAGCTGAAAAATAAGGTGTACAAGACAGTGGTGTGACCAATACTACTGTGTGGTACAGAAACCTGGGCAGTAAAGGCAGAATAGTTGAAGAAGTTAAAGTTTATGGAAATTAAGTGCCTGAGAAGGGTGGTAGGATGCACACTGTGGCACAGATGAAGAAATGGTGACATAAGAGTAGAAGCTTAAGTAGCTCCAATTGCAGAAAAGATCAAGGAGAACAGATTATGGTGGTTTGGACATGTGCAGAAAAGCAGAAGACAATCTGGTGAGGAAGATTTGGGACAGACAGGAAGAAGGTAAGAGGAAACAGGGACATTGAGCAAAGAGGTGGATGAATTGTGTGAAAGAAGACAGTCAGTCATAAATGTTGAAGAAGACAGGAGTGTGGCACTGAACGGAGAGAGTTGGCGACAGTTAACATGATACCCACCTACATGTAGAAAAAAATGGGAAAAAGGGAGCTGATGATGATGATGATGATGACGAACTGAATGCAAAAAAGCACCACTGGACACCGAGGCTAAGTTTCAAA